>NW_007726917.1:191410-202399 GCF_000696425.1 Galeopterus variegatus
CCTGGCCTATGCCCCCGCGCCTCGCTCAGCCAGTGAGCAGGAACTGGTCCGTATGTGGGATCCGAACCCTCAGGCGGGAGCGCCGCCACGCTTCCCAAGCGGCACACTTATCCAGTGCGCCACCGGGCCGGCCCAACAGGTTAAGAATTTTAACTAATTGACAGATGGCCTTTTCGTAAGTAGATGGAGGCTGCACAATCACCCTCATAACTCACAGGAACATTGCTGCCACCAGGACATGAAAGTCACATGTCTATGGGACTCAAAAGGCACCAGATTGCAGGGGAGACAGGGTGTCCTTTTCCTGTTTTTCTCTTTGGTTGTTTGTTCCCTTCTCATTATCTTTTATACATCACAGTTATTTTAATGGTTGTTTACATGCTACAAAGATTTCCTCCCAGTCTGTCTATACCTTTTACCTTTGTTCCTGGTGGTTTTCCCAACATTGAGAAGTTTTTCATTTTTATGTTGTTTAACCTGTAATTCTTTTCCTTTGTTTTTCTGGAGCCTCTTCCTGCACTCCAAGATTTTTTTTTTTTCCTTTTTGTCTTTTTTCGTGACCGGCAACGGATCGCAACCCTCAGTGTCGCGCCCGTACCGGACCGGGACCGGCAACGGGATCACAACCCTCGGTGTTGCTCCCGCACCTCGCTCAGCCAGTGAGCGGCCGGTCTGTATGTGGAATCCGAACCCTCAGCGGGAGCGCCACCACACTTCCCAAGCGGCGCACTGTAGCAGTGCGCCACCGGGCCGGCCCTGCACTCCAAGATTTTAAAATATTCTCCTAATTTTCTTTTGGTCCTTTATGGTATCTTTTAAAAATGTGTTTATTTCTTTAATTGAAATTCAGTTTATATATAGTGTAAGAATAACTCCTCTCCCACCCCCTCCCTAATGGAAGAAAAGCCAAAGGGAGCAAAATGAGCAAACACCACTCTAGCTTTAGAGCACCACAGGGCACAGGGCCAAATGAAAAGGGCCAACTGAGGGACAAAGCAAGATGTGGGGAGAGGCTAGGGTTCACTCTGAAGGTCAATTTCAGTGTCTTGCAACCACTGAAACTCAATTACATTTTCTTTGGCAGCTGTGAAAAACTAAAGATCAGGAAGAACTTGGAATGATCCAAAGGCTTGTTTCTCCATGGATAGTTTTGAGAACCAAGCAATGTCTACAAATCAGCACTTCCCAATCCTCCCACAGCCAGACTGCCTGGATCTGAGCAGGTCCCAGGAGTTGCCAATCTGTACCCACCTCAATTCCCCAAGCGTAGCTCTGGGGCCTCTCAGGCACCATGCGGATACTGAAGCTCTCATGGGAAAAGGGACATTACAGATCTCTTTTGGGAAACACTATAGGTGTTATGGACACTATAGGTCTCTCATGAGAAAAGGGCTCTCTGACCCATGATCAGTACCAACCAATCCTCACCTTCCACAGCACCTTTCTTCAGGCAGCTGGCATCAGCTCAGAAAGAACATGGAGGAAAAATCACTCTGGACACCAGCCCTGCTAAAGGGACAGGGCTGGAATTTCCAGAAAACACAGAAAGCTGAGCTGGTGAGGGCCAAGGGCTTGTGCTAAGCAAACAAGCTTTTACTTGAGGAATCTCAAAAGCAAACTGTGTAACCATTTCTCTCCCTGCTCTTCCCGGCACAAGAAGAGCACACACTGCTGCAACACTTTCTGCTTGGTTCCCCAGGCTGACCTTCACCTCAGGAGGGAGCCTAAACCAGAGAGGAGCACAGAAAAGCCTCAGCCCCTGACCTAGAGCACTGGCCTCCTCAGAGCATTTGTGGGTCAAACTGTGGGCTTGTGAGCAGACATGTGCAGAATCAGGACTCCCAGGCCAGGAGGAGATGGGACACTGGTTGGCCCCTGAGTCCAAGCGGCTGCAGACGCTCCCAGGTCACTTGTGGAGACAGGTGACTCCCCACATGCTCCACCCAATCTGTGCTGAGGGACTTGAAGTGTTTAGGGGTGCCATGAATTCTGAACTGAAATGCATTTTTTAAAAAGACATTCTTTATACTTCAATAGAAATTTCAATTAAAAAGACATTAATATTAGTTATGTTTAAAAGCTATAATATAACACTCCCAAATGTGTTACAAACCAAGTGATCAGTGCAGAACAACCTGCCAGGATCACGTACTGGTGTGCGCCTTGGGCAGAAGTTTGAGCTTCACATATACATGCCATGGTCTAGCAAGGCTGTAGCTGTGTGACTTACATTTTGACTGAGCATGCCTGGGCATGCGGAGCCCTGTGACCAAGTGTACCCTGAAACACATACATAGGCCCTCAGTGAAAAACTCCAGGAAGGCCCTGACGCTTCTGCTTGGCACAGACTTGGGCAATATGCTTGTCAGTGGGGCATTAGCCAGGGAATCAATTACATGTTACCAAGGCTATCACCCAAGTGTGATTTAGACACACATGCTAAGGGTTGGGGGGTCCTTGTCTAAATTTTATTTTATGTTGGTGATGAGGCATTCTAGCAGAAGTCAGGTATAGTATGTGTGCTTCGACTTTAAGCAAAAATTCCCCATGGAAGGGTTCAAACGTAAAGTTTACTGAAGAGAATTCCAAGACTGTAAGTTAAGTTGAAAAGAAGTCTGTGGGGCTGAGCCCGTGGCGCACTCGGGAGAGTGAGGCGCTGGGAAGCGCAGCAGCGCTCCCGCCGCGGGTTCGGATCCTATATAGGGATGACCGGTGCGCCCACAGAGCTCACTGGCTGAGCGCGGTGCGGCCGGTCTCAAAAAGGACCAAAAAAAAAAAAAAGAAGTCTGTGAACATTCACAGCCTCAGTACATTGCAACTAAAATTATGCTAAAGCCAATGTTAAGACGGTAACAGTGCCATTAAAGCCCGATTTCAAATTTTAAAAAGCATCTTTATTCTAGCCAACTGGCTTTAAAATAAGAAAATAATATAAATATCACCTTTCAAGAGAACTGAGTGCCTTTCTGTATCAAGACAGTCCAGTAACGGCTGGCACATGGTAAACCTCAACCCTGGGCCTATCACTCTTTGAAGCCCTTGACCATCACTGCACCGTCTCCTGCAGGCCTCACAAGGGCCACCGGATCATCACTCTGCAGCTCACTAAACAGAGCTAAGGAACAGAGAGGTTAAATGACTGACTTGGAACAAACTTGGGAAGCAACAGGGCTGGGAGATAAACTCAGCTTTGCCTGTCTTCAAGTCTACTGTTAGACGTCTCACCCCCAAATGGCATGCTGAAATTCTCCATGGGATTCCACTCCATTGAATTTGAAGACCTTTGCTCTAGTGGTTCTGGGAAAGGGTCTGTCACCATGGATCCAGGAGGATCAGGGAACAGCTATCCAAACAGACAACAAGGCAATAGGCCCCGAGCTGCAGTGTGCCCTCTCACTGATACACAGGATGCACCGTCCCCCAGATTCTCCGTCGCAGAGTTGGCTGGGGAGAGAAGTGGTGTTTTAGGGCCGGCCCGTGGCTCACTTGGGAGAGTGTGGTGCTGATAACACCAAGGCCACGGGTTCGGATCCCTATATAGGGATGGCCGGTTACCTCACTTGGGAGAGCATGGTGCTGACAACACCAAGTCAAGGGTTAAGACCCCCTTACCGGTCATCTTAAAAAAAAAAAAAGTGGTGTTTTTTCTCCTTGTCATTTAAATCCTTACTGTAAAAGAATGAAGTTGGACCTCTACCTCACACCATATACTCATACAAAAATTAACTCAAAATGGATCAAAGGCTTAAAACGATGAAACTCTTAGAAGGAAATATAGATATAAATCTTTGTTACCATCAATTAGGCAATGGTTTCTCAGATGACAACAAAAACACAAGCAACCAAAGAAAAAAAATAGATAAACTGAATTTCATCAAAATCTAAAACTTTTGTGCTTTAAAGGGCACTAATAAGAAAATGAAAACCCTAGAATGGGTAGAAATATTTGCATATCACATTTCTGATAAGGGTCTACTATCCAGAATATCTATTTAAAATACCCTTATAACTCAACAACAAAAAGACAAGTAACCCAATTTTTTTTTTTTTTTTTTTTCTTAAAAGATGACTGGTAAGGGGATCCCAACCCTTGACTTGGTGTTGTCAGCACCACACTCAGCCAGTGAGCGAACCGGCCATCCCTATATAGGATCCGAACCCGGGGCCTTGGTGTTATCAGCACCGCACTCTCCCAAGTGAGCCACAGGCCAGCCCAAGTAACCCAATTTTAAAAGGACAAAAGATTTGAATACATTTCTCCAAAGAAGATATACAAATGGCCAATAAGCACATGAAAAGAGGCTCAACATCATAGTTATCAGGCAAATGCAAATCAAAATCAAATGAGGTACAACTTCACACCCGTTAAGATATTTATGATTAAAAAAAAAAAATTAGCAAGGATGTGGGAAATTAGAACCTATGCATTGCTGGTGGGAATGTAAATGGCACAGCCACCTTGAAAAACAATTTGACAGTTCCTTAAAAAACCAAACATAGAGTTACCATATGAGCCAACTTCCACTTCTGGGTATATACCCAACAGAAATGAAAACATAAGTTCATAAAGCTTGTACACAAATGTTCATAGCAGCATTATTCATTATAGCCCCAAAGTGAAAACAACCCAAATGTGCAACTGATGAATGGTTAAACGTGGTGTATCCAAATACAATATTACTCAGCCATAAAAGGACTGAAGGATTCATGCTATGATATAAACGGACCTTGAAAACATAATGCTAAATGAAAGAAGCCAGTCATAGAAGGCCACATACTGTACAATTTCATTTTTATGAAACATCCAGAACAGGCAAATCCAGAGACAGAAAGTAGAAGAGGAGTGACGGCCAGGGACTGGGGGGCAGGGAGAGATGAAGAGTTACTGCTAATGGATACAGAGTTCCTTTTTGGGGTGATAAAATGTTCTGGAATTAGACAGTGGTGATGGTTGTACAACTCTGTGAATATACTAAAAACTACTGAATTGTACACTTTAAAAGAATGAGTTTAACGGTATGTGAATTATATCTTAATTTTTTAAAAATCCACACAACAGCCAAATAGGGTTCCCTGGTTCCACCACATCTGATGTCAGCCCCACAAAAGGTGGAACACATCTAGAACAATTTCAGAGAGGACACTTGTGGTACAAAGGTTAAGAGAAACAATCAGAAAGAAGACTGACAAATCTTTCAGGCTCTGTTTGTTCAAACTCAAATGAAGATGTAATCCAGTGGCTCTCTACTGGGGGCAATTCTGCCCCCCAGAGGGACATTTATCAATGTCTGGAGACATCTTTAGTTGCCACAACTGGGTGGGGAAGTGTTGTCACTGGCATTCAGTGGGTAGAACCCAAGAATGCTACCAAACTATGCACAGGACAGCTTGTCACAGCAAGGAATCATTCAGTTTAAAATGTCAACAGAGCCACAGCTGAGAAACCCTGGTGTGAGCTAATGACTGGTCAGTTACTTTTTAAAATCCTTGGATTTATAGAACCTAGGGATCTGTTTGATAACAGTAATTTCAAATATGTCCAAACTGCTCCAAGTAGAGCATGCCTCAAACCAGAACCGCCACGTAGGCTGGCCCAGGCCCACCTCAGGCAACCGTGTCTCAGAAGAGCAGTCCAAGCCTTTCCATGCTCAGAGCTGGGCAACCTGAGGCAGCCAAGTGAGACCTCCTCTCCTCAAAGGCACAGGTCTTAAGCAATCAATTATACTTTCAATGGGCTGCTTATCAAGTTTCATCCTTAAGTGGCTAATCAAGGCTTTCTTTTTTTTTTTTTTAAAGATGACCAGTGAGGGGATCTGAACCCTTGGCTTGGTGTTGTCAGCACCACGCTCAGCCAGTCAGCCAACCAGCCATCCCTATATAGGATCCGAACCTGTGGCCTTGGTGTTATCAGCACCACACTCTCCCGAGTGAGCCACAGGCCAGCCCTAATCAAGGCTTTCTTAAAGTATTTCTTAAAATATCAACCAGTAAAGTTTATCTGGAAGAGTTGCATAAGGAATGCAAATTCTTTATCACATAATGAAATAAAATATAAAAAAATGTTTATAAGAAACTGTTGTTAACCCTGATGCAGGTATATGCTAAATAAAAACCAAAGCATATACATATATCCCATCTGTAAATGCCACCCTTTTTCCACATGGTCCAAGGCTACCATTATTGCCAAATTCCCAGACTCCAAGACAGGTTCAGCTGGGCTGGCCCGTGGCTCACTCGGGAGAGTGTGGTGCTGATAGCACCCAGGCCGCGGGTTTGGATCTTAGTTAAAAAAAAAAAAGAAAAAAGAAAGGTTCAGCTGCCTTACTCTGAAAAAACGTCAAGAAAGTTGTATTTTAAACATGGATGGGCCTTTAAGACCATAACCCACAGGTCCCTTCCTAAAAGGTGAGCCTGAAAAGGGAGTGAATTCTTTGGTTTCCCTGTATGTGGTGATTAAATATAAATTATTTGAAAATTTTTCATCCAGAGAAAACTACTCCTAACATTCTGGTGTATAACATTCTACAATTTTCCTAGACAAATATATCCATATCATTTTTCTGATAAAAATAGGACCACAGTCTGCATACTGTTTTATAACCTGCTGTTTTCATATAATATCTATTTTCCCATGTCAGCAAATCCACAGCTACGCCATCATTTCCCCAGCAGCATAATATCCAATTATATGGTTGTACACTTTGATTTTTTTTTAACCTCTTCCTATTGGATTTTTGGATTGTCTTCAATATCTTGTTACAATACTGGAATGACTACCTTTGTTCATATATCCTTTTTGCAGTTGCCTAATTTTTCCTTAGAATAAATTCTCAAAAGTGGAACCGACAGCTACTTTTAACACTTTGGTTTCACACGCCAATCTGCCCTTCTTGAAGTCTAACAACTCATCCTGCCACCAGAAGCCCACAAGAGTTGTTCCTCTACCCAGAAGGGGGCACAGATTGCCCTACGACATAGTCCCCTAGCAGAGGAGGTGTCTACCTTCAGCCTTAGTGCCCTGGCAGTGCAGACCCTGACCATATATCCCAAGATTACAATATTCTGACATCACAGACCGATTCCTTAATTAGTCTCAAGTTGTGAACCAAGAACTCAATAGCAGTCTATGCCAGGTGTCAGCTGTTTCTAATCCATCCTCATCCATTTGAATGGAAACCTAGTTTAGACACCCACATGCCATTTTTGCTAAACAAAGTGCCTTGTGGTAGAGGAAAACCTCTCTGTGGCCACAGTCAGTCTAACTTAAAGCATATCTGTCAACAAACTTCCCACACCCCATCCCTAGCCAGGGTGATGTTCCTCCATCTTCTAACCTCAGGGTCAAACTCCAGCCCACCTCTACTCAAAGCTGAGGTCTAGGGCCGGCCCGTGGCTCACTTGGGAGAGTGCGGTGCTGATAACATCAAGGTCACAGGTTTGGATCCCTATATAGAGATGGCCGGTTAGCTCATTTGGAAGAATGTGGTGCTGACAATACCAAGTCAAGGGTTAAGATCCCCTTACCAGTCATCTTTAAAAAAAAAAAAAAAAAAAGCTGAGGCCTACACTGGTTTGCTGCCTCAAGCTCTGGCAGTTGTGGGTTTGCAGCAAAGGTGAGGCCTCCGATAGGAACTTACATAGAAGTGAAAATGCAAGAAGTGGGCCAGCACTCGGGGGGCCACGCCAGGGAAGGCAGTTAGGAGCGTCTGAAGGTAGACCTCCAGATCCTTCTCCCTCTTCTCCACCAGGCTTCTTGAGTTTTTCCCAATTATCTTTTTAGGCGGAAGTAGATTTTTATCAATCTTTCTCTCTGCAACAAGCTGTAAGAAAACATAAGCACATCAACAACAGACCAAGAAGCTCTGTGTCTACCTAAGACCAAGGCAAGGAGCCTGAGGGCAGGCACTTGTCACAACTTCCATCGTCCCTCCCACCAGCAGTACCAGGATTAGTAATGAAACTAGTAGAATTTGGCCTCTTCAAACCCAATCAGTATTAGAAATACCAATACAATTCCCAGCAAGGAACTCCATCTGGAAGCTTCAGAGACATTCAGAAAAGTAACACCTCCGGGTCCCTAAAATCATCTTTTCCAAACCAGAACAAAAACCAATCAGGGCCAGTGGTATGTCTTTAAAACACTCACACTGCAAATGACACAGAAAAAGGCAGCTCTCTCCAAAAGCAAAGAAAGAACTGGAATCACAGGCAGATATTAAAGTATAGGCTCTGGAACAGCTATAGTTAGGTGGAACAAGTTCAGACCTGTCACCTCCCCAGGAAACTGTCCTGGCATCTCATATCAAGCTAGGACTAGCAATCTTAAAACTGAAATTCAAAAATGCTCCTTGCAGACTGTCTCATGATAGGGTTGAACTCCTAGGATCCACCAGTTCTTTTACCAGCTACATTAATAAACTGGCTTATCAAAGAAGTAAACTATAGACATGAAACCTGTTTTGCCCTAAAACTAATGTGTGGCACAATGAGAATTTGGCCTAAAAGCCCCCAGTCCCTGAGATGCAGGCTCCAAGCTCGTAAGCGATACCTTTTCATGCAGGTCATGGAAGTCGCTGTAGCGGTGTTTGACTGTCCACTCATGGCTGCCATCAGTGACCTGGATGATGTAAACCTAAAAGGGAAAACCAACAGCCCCTATGGCAAGGAGAGCCAGCCAGCAACAAGGAGTCCCCTCGTCCCGCAACAACAGCTGCAGGGCACTCAGAGACCCCCCACCTCAAATGGCCAAAGTCAGGCTGCTATTGCCCATCAGCCTCTTCACCTGATCCTTGCTGAACAGCAGGGCCCCCTCTTAGCCTCCTCCATGGACCCAGCACTAGGTCTGGGAAGCACATGGGACAAGCCTGTGACTTTACCTATCAGTAAGGAATGGAAAAGGTGACTCTACCACAAACCACCTCTTTAGTTTTTTATCTCCTGCCTGCCTCCAGGTAATTCAAAACCCAACCTGAGCTGCAGGGAAGGCCACCCCTTCCAAGGGAGAGAGAGCAGGGGCAGATCCAGCAGGACCAGCTTCTCTGCTGTACTTCTTTCCAAGTGTCCTGATTACATCCTGGAAGCAAGTTTTTTTGCAAACCTTTCAACTGGTTCATGGCTGTGATTTCTGCTGCTGAGCAAGGAGTCAAGGCACCAAGAAGCTGATGGGGGGAGGCAGTGGTGGGCCTAACAGGAGCACCTACCAATCAAGCCCTAACAGGAGGCATCATGGCTTAGTGGTTAAGGAAGACCTGGGTTCAAAACCTAGGTCTGCCATTTCCTGCCTGTGGCTTATATGTCACTTATGTAAATTACTGGGAGACTAAGCCCTCTCAGAGCCTCAGTTCTTCTGACTTAAAATCTAGTAAGTATAAGGATTAAGTAAGGTAATGCATTTAAAATGGTTTGTACAGTGCCTGACACTTAGCAAATGTTCAAAAGGTAGGTGCGTTAATAATATCCAGCTCAGCACACCAACAGGGAGAACTTTTTGAAGATGACCCTCCACCTGAATGCAGCCCATGGGTGATGGCCAGCCAGTCATCAGCTCAGAGACCTCACCCCCTACCAGGCCCCCTGGTCCTGGTTTCCCTCCCCTCTCTGCAGCATTCAGGGAAGAAGGAGGAGCTGAATGCAGCCCATGGGTGATGGCCAGCCAGTCATCAGCTCAGAGACCTCACCCCTTACCAGGCCCCCTGGTCCTGGTTTCCCTCCCCTCTCTGCAGCATTCAGGGAAGAAGGAGGAGATAACAGTCAACTCAGCCGAAGCCTCTAGCCCTGAAGAGCAGCCATTTCTCCAGCGCATGCCTGTTGCTCCAGGAGCCGCCCCCAGCCCCTCTTCCCATTCAGGCGCTTCCCTCCCCTTGCCCCCAAGAAAGGAAAAAGCCAGAGGAATGGCCCTCAGGAGGGGGTTAGGATGTGGGCCAAGGGGGTGGGGCGCAGGCAGGGCCAAGGCCCCCACCCACTCCCCAACCTCTGGGAACAAAGGACAGGAGGCTGGGAAATGCTCAATACGCCCCCAGCCCAGGGCCAGTTTTTGCCAGGCAGCCCAGCAGGCTCACAGGCATCCAACCCCATCACAGTTGGGAACTACCCCCCTTTTCTGTCCTGTCTCCCTTATAGCCTAAAAGTGTGTATGCGCGGCTTGCTGCTTTACCTCGCCCAAAGTCCAAACCCACCAAGCCCCGGAGGTTTCTAGGTCTTGCGCTTCGGCCTTGAGACCTCCCCACTCCACACTTCCCCAAGGCTGGGCTCCACCCCTCCCCCATTCTTGTCTCCGCCCACCCCCAAATCCTCGCGGCCCCAGATCCTTCCTTCACTTCTCAGAGCAGATTTCACCTGTGAACCCAGGACCCCCCAGATCAAGGTTCCGCCCTCTCTCCTTCTTCACCGCCTGCGGGGTCCCGATCCTTTCCCCTAATTCTATCTGTCGGAGACCTGTTCCCGGACACCCTGTCACGGTCTCCCAGGCCCGCGCCCCTCCAGGCCTGGAGGATCTAGAGGGGCTCCGCCTCATGTAGACACCTCCCTCCCTAGATCCCCTTTATCCCTAGATCCCACCCAACCCAAGCCTCCTTTTCTGATCACGTACGCCTTTCCCAAACCCCCTCCCCGGCCCCCCGCACCGAAACCTTCCTCCTGGATCTGTGGGGCCCAGACCCCTTCCCCAGATTCCCCCGTTCAGGCCTCCCTCTTCGGAATTGCAGACCCACCCCTCTGCCCTCCTCCCGGTTGCGGACCCGTCCCCGGACTCGGACTCCCGGTTCCAGCCGCCACCCCCGATTCGGGTGCCCGCGCCCCCAGCATACCGTATACGTGTCCACGAGCTCGGAGCCTGCGACGCGCGCCTGCTTGGCCGGCTCGGCCTCCCGCTCCTGCACGAAGCTGCGCGCCGCCGCCGCCATGTTCGGGGCTCCGCAGCCACCGCCGCCCGGCGCAGACTGGCGGCAGCAGGGGGCGGGGTCAGCGTCCTACCGCCCCTCGGCCCCCGCA
>NW_007726917.1:203399-232280 GCF_000696425.1 Galeopterus variegatus
CAGCCGCCACCCCCACCGCACAGCGCGCCGCCATCTTGGCCCCGCCGCCTTCTCGAGCTCTCGCCTCGCCCCGCCCCTCGCGCGTAATTGACAGCGGCCACCCGAGGCGCGCATGCGCGGGCCGCGCGGGCCCACTCGCACGCGTAATCTGTACTTGCGTGGCGCAGCCCGCCAGTTCCGCACAGCTGGGGAGAAACTGAGGTCCCGAGCGGTGACAACTCTGGGTTTCGCCTCTCGGGAAGGGAGGTCAGAAGGCTCCGGCCCCTCGTCTCCGGAGCTACCCGAAGCAAGTCACTGATCCGCCTGGCCTCTGTTTCCCCCTCCGGAACAGGGAGGCAGTAATAGCGCCTCACCTGGTTGTTGGGCTCATTCCCTGTAGGGAAGGAGAGGATTGAAGAAGGTAGGCTCTGTACTTAGAGCCTGAGCATCAGGGTCCAGAGTGACTCTGGGCCGGTTGTGAACTTCTCTAGGACTCAGAGATCTCTGTCCATGGGGCAGCTGAAGAGTTGAGTGGGTTCATTCACGCAGTGCCCAGCACGCAGTAGTGCGCACTGCAGGGAGCTGGTGTGTTTATCAAGAGGTGGCTCTGTATGAAAGGTGGAGAGACAGAGTATGTGCTGGCCTTTGGACACAGCACCCCCAGATGGTGCCCTTCCAGAGCTCAAAAGGAGGCGTAGACGTAGACAGGTTGGCCCTGGACCCAGGAACTACGGTGCAGGAATGGGGGAAGGAAGCCCTAACCCAGGGGAAGACAGACCTAGAAGAGGGAGGTGGTAACCCAATTGGAGGGTGAGAAAGAAGAGACCCTGGTACAGATGGGGCATTTGTAGGGTGTTTGTTAAACGACCGAGTATAGCTGACTCAAGCCCAAAGTGGGCACTGGTCTCCCTAGGGAGATGGATGGAAGGTCTGGGGCATGGCGTCTCCTGCACCTCTGGCTGAAATGCTCAAGACCACCCTGTCCTCCGATGGATCAGTGACTTTCTCCTCCAGTTCCATAGTATCATGTGCTAGGCTTGGCATTTGAGCCTTCTCTTGGTAGGACCCTACACTCCTAGCCTCTCCTTGCATATTCCCTCTTCCCCCCACTCCAGAGAGGTTTAGCTTAAGGCAGGGGTTGCCAAGTCAGCCAGATCTTGGGCAGGTCACCACCCCTCCGAGATCCTCAGTTTCCTTATCTGGAAAGTGGGGGTAATAGAGCCCACCCTTCTGGTTGGGTGAGAGGTTAAGCTACTGTATGTAGGGGCCTGGCCTGGGGACCACTACTTTGTAGCTCCTGTCCTAGGCTCATATTTTCATTCATTCAAGAAACCTTTCAGGAAGTCCCTTGGGGAGTATGGGGGACAGAGGGAAAGAGACCTGGTCCCTGCAGCCTTTCATCTGGTCCCTGCCCTGGGCAGAGGACACGGGAACTCAGGCCAGCCTGAGATCACAAAGACGGGAGAGGGGGTGGAGGATACTGCACGCAGGGGTGGGCTGGGCTGGGAATGCAGCTGGGCAGGGCTATTTAAGCCGAGGGCTGGAGGGCCGCTGGCAACCCCAGCAGCCTGTCCTGTGAGCCTCCGACATGGATGACATCTACAAGGCTGCGGTGAGGGATGGGCCTGGGCACAGTTGGGGTGGGCAGGCCCACTGGGGCTCACTCAGCTCAGAATGAGGGGGCAAAATTGCTCCAGAGAAGTGGGGACCCAGGAGAGGTCTCATACCTTCAACCCAGGCCCTCAAGGGGACGGTGGGTCTGGTGTTTGGGGATGCAGAAGGGGTGAGGGGTCTGGAGAGGAGTTGTCAGGGTGGGTATGTGGAGGAGGTCACAGCTTATAGCATCGTGTCTCCCCCTCTGTTTCTAAGTGTCTGTATTCTGTCACTGTCTCTCAGCCACATCTCTCTGCATTTGTTTCTCTGGTCTCTTGATCTTTTTGCCCGCCTTAGAGTCTCTTTCCATCTCTTTGTTCCGGTCTGTCACACCCCTGTCCTCTGAGTCCCTGTCACTATTTCCCTGTCCCCACCCCCCATTTCTGCCTCTCACATTCTGTTTCTCACACACTCACAATCTGCCACCTCCTCCAGCCCCTTAACTGGCTGAAGATGCTTTGGAGGGTGGGAGGGGGGTTGAGAGGAGGGGGCAGCAGAGCCTGAATCCTGGGCTGGGGAAAGGGCTTTGACTTCAAGGCAGGGAAGGACTGGGCTTGGGGGAGAGCCAAGGAAGAAGGAACAGAGAACTGGGGCCCCAGCCCCCATTGGGTCTGGCAGGCTCAGGGCTCATTGGCTTAGCTGGGGGTGTGGCTGAGGGAGCGAGGGCTGGAGAGTGTTCACCCCAAGTCCCTGCAGCCTCCTAGGGTCACTGAGGGGCTTCAGATGCTACTCCATCCCAGGGGTGGGGGTGACCTACCCCAACCCCTGAGGACATCTAGCACAGACAGCTGTCCCCAGGGGAGCCCCTCCCTCAACCACTAGAATGTGGCCCCATTCCTGGGCATGAAAGGGCTACAGCTGGCTCTGGGGGTGTCCCTGCTTATCCTATGAGAGTCCATGGAGCAAGGGAGGGGGGAGCCTGCCGCCTAGTGCCCATACAAGGCCTGGCTGGGCTGGGGACTAATTTTGGCTCCTGAGGCACCAGCAGGCCAGGGGGCCAGATAATGCTGCCCCACCCCCTGCATGCCAAAGTCCCCAGAACAATCACCAGGTTTAACTTTGTCCCCAGTTAAAAATAGCCCAGTGGCCACCCTGGTCAGGTTACAGTGGGTGGATTTGCCTACCCCAAACTGGTTTTATTGTCCCAACCTGAGGGACAGCTGTCCCTTAGGCCACCCAACTTGGGTTTCAGGGGGGGGGGCTCCAAAAGGCCATTGAGTGGTCACTGACTATTGTTACTCAGGGTCACCTTGGCCCTGGAAGGGGTGCACACCTGTCACCCTGGCCCTGAGCCCAGCCTCAGTGAGGCCAGCTGGGTCATCTCAGGGCTTTGTGGGCAGGGAAGGAGGACTGGAACCTCTGCTCCGTGACCTGGGAATAGCCGACCTGCTTCTGGCCTAAGTCTTCCCCCCCGTGGAATGGGTGGCTTTCCTCAACAGCAGCTAAGCCCTGAGTCTGAGTCCTAAGACCCCTTTTCCTCTCTAGGTAGAGCAACTGACAGAAGAACAGAAAAATGGTGAGTGCCCCCTATGGCACATGTGGGGAGACAACAGGGCCAGGCTGGGGGAGCATGGAGACCCCTTATTGGGAGAGTACCCCAGACTGGAGACCAGA
Source organism: Galeopterus variegatus (assembly GCF_000696425.1). NCBI lineage: Eukaryota > Metazoa > Chordata > Mammalia > Dermoptera > Cynocephalidae > Galeopterus > Galeopterus variegatus. Next base: position 206,646 of record NW_007726917.1, read on the forward strand.
GGCTGGCGTCCCTCTCGCTGTGACCTCAGAGAGGGCTCAGAGGGAGGTGGGCAGGTTGGCAGGTGGCCCCAGGGATCTAGCCTTTCATGGTCCCGGCTGCTGAGCCCTGGCTGCTCTGTGCATCCCCCCCACCCCTGCCACCATCGGACACAGAGTTCAAGGCAGCCTTTGACATCTTTGTGCTGGGCGCCGAGGACGGCTGCATCAGCACCAAGGAGCTGGGCAAGGTGATGAGGATGCTGGGCCAGAACCCCACACCAGAGGAGCTGCAGGAGATGATCGACGAGGTGGATGAGGATGGTGAGCCCCTCTGCCTCTGCCCCCCAGGGGCTCAAATCCTGGCTCTGTTCAGCCACGAGCTGTTTTCCCTCTCTAAGCCTTGGCTGGCCCATGTATAAAATGGGCATACTGACCACACAAACCTCACAGAGTTGGTGGGAGGACGGGGTGAGAACATAGGTTTGTGTCAAGGGCATGGCCTGAGGTTCTGACCATGGCCTCTCTAATGGCCGTGCTGCCCATCCCCAGGCAGCGGCACCGTGGACTTTGATGAGTTCCTGGTCATGATGGTTCGGTGCATGAAGGACGACAGCAAAGGAAAGTCTGAGGAGGAGCTGTCTGACCTCTTCCGTATGTTTGACAAGTGAGCGTGTGACCCTTGACCTCTGACCCCAAGTAGAGCTGGGGAAAGGGGAGCAGCATCAGATTCCAGGCCTAGCAACCCCAAGGCCGCAGTCTCCTGTTCTGTGTGATGGGGAGAGGGACACCCCATCTCCCAGTGCCCCCTGCCCTGCTCCTGGGGTCATGGGTAGGCCACTTCCTCCCCTTCCCCCAGCCATACCCTGGGGTCTGAGGCTCCTCTCAACCTCCCTGCAGAAATGCTGATGGCTACATCGACCTGGAGGAGCTGAAGATAATGCTGCAGGCTACAGGTGAGACCATCACAGAGGACGACATCGAGGAGCTCATGAAGGATGGCGACAAGAACAACGATGGCCGCATCGACTACGATGGTGAGTGGTGGGTAGGCTGGGTCCCCTGCTGTCCACACCCTACCCAGCCCCCACCTCTGACCCACGCCTGCCCCTCTCTCCACAGAGTTCCTGGAGTTCATGAAGGGCGTGGAGTAGACTTTGACCTTCACGAAGAGCTGCTCATGCCCACCCTCTGACTCCAGCCAGGCCCTGGGGTGGGGGCTGGGGGCTGGAGTCCAGAGGACCTGAGCCTGGGTGTGCCCTCCACCCCTGGCCCTCGCTGACTCCCTCTCCCAGCCCTGTCCTGGGGAATGCAAATAAAGCCTTGCTCCCTGGAGGCCTGGTGTCTGGCTCTGACTTTCCTGGGGGCTGCAGACCCTTCCCCAGGGTCCATTCCTTTCCCATCCCGGGCAGGCAGGCTGCAGAGCCTGTGCCCTGACCACTGTTCTGCACAGCCTTCTGTTCTGCAGGAGGGATCAGATTAGAGCAGGGACTGCCAGGCTCTCTGCCCCGCTGAGTGCTCTGTATAACTGCTCATGCCCAGGCCCCATCTCCAGTGATTCAACATCTAGAGTCTGTGGTGGCCCAGGACCCTGCATTGTCACAAGCTCCTGAGGCCATTGCCCTAGTAAGCCAGTTTGGCAACCTGGGGGTCCTCTACTTGGAGAGAGCAGTTAGCTGCCCCGGATGCCTGTTGGGCACAACAGCCCCAGCTACTTCTGGTTAGAGCAGAGCTGGGCCCTGTGGGACTCTGAGGCCCACGGCTCTGGTCCTCTGCTTACTCACCTGCATTTCCCACCAGCAACACTGACCCCCAGGGACTGAGAGGCATATAGTCTGCTCTACCTCCCCTCACCCATTCCACAAGTGAGGACCCTGTGGCTAAGAGAGGTGCAGGGACCTGTCAAGGTCATTTGATGAATCTGGGGTAGAGCCAAGTCACCTGGCTTCCAGCTGAGAGCTCTGTCTGATGGAGGTCCAGATGGGCCAAATTTCTACTTCCTGTGAACCTTAGAGGCTGGTCTCCAGTGACCCAATCTCCCTCCCTGACAGGGAATGGAGGCCCAAGTCCTAGTGGCTCTCAGCTTAGCAGGGGTGTCCAGGCCAGAGCTGCAATAAGAACAGTGAAGCTGTGAGGGAGAGGGTCTTTGGGGGCTGCAAGGAAGTGGAGGTGTCAGCAGTAGCACTTGCAGGAGGGACAGCTGCCACTGGCACCCAGGCTCCAGCCAGAATGCTGGCAGCTGTCCTTGCTCCGCCCAGCTACCCCATGGCCTCTGCACCTGTGCCCCAGCCTTGGCATTCCCCAGACAGCCTGGCATTCCAGACATGGTCTTGGAATTCTAGAGATGCCTCTGATGGAGGTCAGAACTGGCAGGAGCTGCCTGATCCCTAGAAAGACCTGGAAGGAGGGGAGAGAGGTCCCCTTAGCCTTGAGAGCTAGGGAACTGGGGACCTATACAGACACCCAGAGTTACCCAGGAAGGATGACATCCCAGGAGAGAAGGAAGGGCCACAGTGGACAGCACCAATAGCCAGTGCACCATTCAATAGTTTATTCACACACCTACCTTGTACCCAATGAGGCCCAGTCCCTAACCTCATGGAATTTATAATTGACTCGGGAAGACAAGGAGACGAATGCGGTGAGGAAACCAGCACAGGCTAGGAATGGAGACTGTAGAGGCATGGTGGCCCCATGAGAGAGAGTGGTCTGGGAAGACTTCCTGGAGGAGGTGACACTGAGTGAGGCCTGAAGAACCACAGGGAACTGGCCATGGGACAGTATGGGGAAAGACTCGGAGAGTCTCAGGAACAGAAAGGCGGTGTTAGTCTGGCACCTGAGTCCCAGCAGCCTCAGGGAGAAGTGGACAGTGCCAGGCCCCGTGGGAAGCTCAGTAGATGGGAGTGGTGAGGTGCTCTCAGGGCTGCGGAGGGGAGAAGGGGTTGTGGGAAAGTCAGGAGCCGGCCTGAGGCTGAGGCAGGTTCTCGATGAGGCCTAATGGTTCTCGGCCCGGTGGGATGCTCGGGTGAGAGGGGTGGGGAGGTGCATGGATTCAGAGCACATTTTGTTTTTTTTTAAAAGATGACCTGTAAGGGGATCTCAACCCTTGGCTTGGTGTTGTCAGCACCACGCAGAGCACATTTTGGAACGAGAAGGGACAGAACTTGCTGAAGGATCTAATGTGACGGGTGAGAAAGTAGGGAGTCTAGGATAATTAGATTTTTGACCAAACTGCCTGTTTCCTGAGATATGAAAGCCTGGGGGAGGCACAGGTTCTGCTTGGGGTATTGGGAAGTGGAGGTTACTTTTGTTTTCATGTTTTTTTTTGTTTTTTCTTTTCATTTTGAAATTTCAGACTTGCAAAAATGTTGCGAAAATAGTACAAAGAACTCCCATTTACACTTCACACAACTTCCCTAAATGTTAACATTTTGAATAACCACAGGACAATGATCAACCCCAGAAAATCAACAGCTACACAACACTACTAATTCATCTGCAGACCTTACAGAAATGTTGTGAGTTACCCTACTAAAGTCCCTTTCCTGGACCAGGAGCTGATGAGTGATCACATGAATATGAGTCTAGTCATCCTGCCTCCACACTCTCCACCAATCTGTGACAGTTTCCCAGTCCTTCCTTGTCCTTCAAGACCTTGACACTTTCGAAGAGTACAGGCTGGTTATTTTGTAGAATCTCACTCAGTTTGGGTTTGTCTAGTGTTTCCTCAAGACTAGATTCAGGTGTTGCATTTTTGACGGAATAATCACAGGAAATATGGAGATTTTTTGGTCTGTGCCAAAGTTGAGATGCCTTTGAGATGCTGGTGGGAAGATCAGAGCCAGGCAGGAGCTAATGGAAAGAACCTAGTGAGTGCTGTGAACTTAGATGTCATCAGAGCAAGAAGCACAGGCTAGGAATTTCCCAGCCCTGGTCACAAATGAATAAGGTCCCCGGGAGAGAGTTCATAGAGAGAGGTGGTATCCCACATGGGCAGTCAGGAGGAGACATGGCCATTGGGGGTGGGAGACCCTGGGTGAGTGATGGGCCCTGGAGCCGGAAGGGAAAGATGGAGGCATGGAAGAAAGCTGATGGCCCTGGGGTTGGGGAACTTGGAGATCCTGAGGCATTAGTCACCTGGACAGAGGGCTTAAGCGGAGCAGTGGGGTGGGAGCCTCCTGCAGAGGCCAAGGAGTGAGCCAAGGTGCAGGAGAGATGGCGTGTGTGGGCAACACCCAGGGAACAGGGCTTGAGCTGAGGGGAGAGTGGAGTCCAGAGAAGGTTGTCGAAAGAGGGGCTTAGGCGATGGTTTGTATGCTGCAGCAGGCCTCTGGGTTGCGTTTGGAAGGGCCTCTTTCTAGCCCTGGGCCATGGAGCCTAGCTGGGGGGTGGGGTAGGAAGATGGGTTCCACCGAGTGAAGGACTGTGGCAGTGGGGGTACTGAGGTGCAGATGGTGGTGTTCAGAGGAAGGGATGTTCCAAATGGACATGCAGAAGGTCACATCCTCATTGGTGGTGACATGGAGGGTGGGTGGCTGTGGTGGGGGAGGAGAGGTTATTGGCAGAGAGGAGGACAAGAACCTGAGAGGCTGAGGACACCCAGGGCATGTGGGATGCTGATGGGATTGTGGGAGGGGAAGAGAGTTAAGCCCTCTCTGAAGGAGACAGGAGGACGTCTGGGCCAGCTGCAGAGGGCACCTGGGGGGCTGGGGGAGTGCTGCCTCAATCAAGGGCCATGTGTGCCGGGGTCAAGAAGTGAGAACTGTCAGGAAGGGGCAGTAGGGGAAGTGGGTTCCTGCCCACCTCCTGGCTCTCTTTCCATCAGCTGCAGGGGAACAGGGACCGGTGGGAGAGTGAGGAGCGGATAGGAGCTATGAGGGAAGGCTGACTGGGAGACTCACCCTCTGGAAGCACAGCAAGGGGCGGGTCCCATGGCATTGTCCTAATATCTCTATTCCATCAATGAGGTTGGTGGGGAAGGGGCTGGGCACATTCATTCCTTCCAGGCACAGCCACCTCAGAATTCTAGCTGGGAGAAGCTAGGCTGTGACCCACCTGGTGGCACCTGCTACATGAACACGTACATCACACGCATATCAGTCCAGGGCTCCCAAGCTCTCACCAGCACATGGCACTTTGCTCCCTACATATATCGTCTAGTTCTGCCTGTTTTTCTGGGTTCTGTCCTCTACTTCAGGGCTGGATAGTGCTTCCTCCATAACGCCTCCTTTGATTTTCTCCATCAGAAACAATCACTGGAACTTCTCCCACTGCCCCTGCCTCTTTGCGTTGTGGTTGCCTGGTTACTACTTGCCTCCCCACAGGCTGTGGTTTCTGCTCGGTTGGCCCCTTGCTCAGCACAGAGCCTGACACAGCGATTTAGGGCCTCCTGCAGTTCCCTCTGTGTCCACTAGATGACACACAATACCTGTGGCTGGGCCTATTGATCTGAAAATTCGGGACACTCACTGTCTATTTCTCATCTGCAGCCAGCAAGCAGGGGCCTTTAGAGAAGATCCTTACCTCCCTCCCTAGACTGGTAAACTGAGGCCCAGAGAAGGAAAGGACCTGACTAAGGCCACACAAGTTAACAGAGTTCATGCTCCCAGCCCCTGCCACAGGCTCTTTCTGCAATGTGGAGTAGGCTGCCCCCTACGCCCTACCCCAGTAGACCCAGGCCTCCCTGTGGCCCCAGCTGGGGGTCTGGCCAAGCTGAGACCCCCAGAGTGAGCTGGCAGGCTGAAGAGTGGTTGGGCCTCCTGCCCACAGCTGGTGGCCACATGCTGGCTGAAGGGCTGTCCAGTTCAATCTCCCACTAAATATTGGCCCTCAGCCTGGGCTGTGTGCCAAAAAATCTCCTCAGGGAAATGGAAGCAGAGGGGCTTCACCCCACCGAGGTCCCAGGATATAACCACCAACATAGCAGCCCCTGCACAAGAACCTCTCACCAGTTTATAAAGCTCTGTTATACCCAAGGTGGCTTGTCCCTGGCCCTGGGAGGAAGGGACAGACCTAGAGAAGGAAGGGCCTTGGCCAAGGTTCTCCAACAGAGCCAGAGGCAGGAGTGAGCTGAGTCCAGTTACTGGCCTCTCAGAGCAACCCCTTGCCCACTTCCAGATCAGCACCCACCTGGGAGAAGGCCCATATGTATTGGGGAGAGATGGGAACAGGGACACAGAGTTGTAGGTCCCTGGGTTCATCTCATGCTGACTCAAGGGGCCAACTGTTTCCCTTCTAGGGATGACATGGGAGGGTAGGTGAGGTCCCAGTACCTCCCAGGAGCCCCAGAAGCAAAGGAGGGTCCCAGGAAGGGGCAGGGCTGAGCTGGACCTGTTCTCAGCCTGCTATCTGTCCTGAGCCAGGCCCTTCCCTTTCTGAGTATCCGCCCCAAGTTTCCTGACCACCATCTGAGGGCTTAGGCCAGTCCATCTGGGAGGCTCAATTTTCAGAAGTTTCTAGAATCCTGGGAGTTCTAACTTTGGTTGAAATCTTCTTAGTGCCCAGGGCCTCACATTCTGAGTGTAGGGATCTGGGGCAGGGTGAGATGGGAGCTGTGGGGGACAAGGGGAAGGAGTTGCTTTGGGACGGGGGCATGGGGAAGTCCTTTCACTCACCCCAGCTTCAGCCCCTCAGCCTCATCTCCTACTTGACCCTCTTCTATGTCTCTCCTGCCCCCTCAATCAGAGTTCAGGACAGGGGGAGTGAACTCTGGAGGGATCATAGGTGTGTAGGGCATGGGGTCTCTGGGAAGAACCCACTACTGACCCAGTGACACTTTGGGCCCTGGGTCTCTGGAAGGACTGGAGGCCTGAGGGAGACAGGGCAGTGGGGTTTCCATAGCATGGAGTCGATACTGTCCCCTACCCCAAAGCCAGCCCAGTGAGCTGAGATGGGGGCTGGTAGATGTGGGGAAGGGCTGTGGTGTGAGAGAGGTTAGACAAGAGTGCCAATCCCAGATCTGTGAAATGTGGCCAGACCTCAAGCCCTTGCCCAGGACATGGAACACTTTGGGCTGAGAATGACCATCCCATCCCCCAGGAGCTTGAGTCCTGCCAGGGGAGCTGGAAAGCCTGGCTGAGGCTTCAGGGTCTGGAGTACCCTGGTATTGGAGACCTGGGCACAGGGCCAGAGGGGGAGGGGTTCTCTGCCAGGAACACTGGAGGGGCAGGGATCAAAGCAGAGCCCAGCCAGACCTCTCTCCAGCCCATCAACCTCTGATTTCTGATCCCTGATCTTCTTTCCAGGCTGTCTTCCTACTTATCACTTTGCTGGAGCCTGGGGACCTGCATTTGTGAACATCTCCCTGTGCAAACTGTCCATACCCCAGCTGGGAAAGAGTCTCCTGGGAGGACTGGCCAATCTGACACAAAGGCATCAGCCGTGCTGGCTGCCAGCGGAGAGAGAAGCTGCAGGTAGATGGCAGGGTTCCCACTTCCCTCCTCCTCCCCGCCTTCCTGCCCAGGACTGGGCGGAGCCACTGCCTTATAAGTGGCTGACTGGTGGCAACAGAGCAAACTACAACCAGCAGGACTGAGCGCGGCTCCAGCTCCACAGACAGCAGCAGTGGCCTTGGCTCCCCAGCATGGCCCCCTTGGCCTGGGCCATCTGCTGCCTTCTGGGGGGCTCCCTGCTCTGTGGGGGCATCCACAGGCCCGGCCCCAGTGTGCCCCGCTTGCAGCTCTCCTACCGAGGTACTGGCCATTGCGCGCCCTATTTGTGTGCATGTGTGTGGGTGCCCTGGGGCTCTGTGACACACCCCCACCAGCCCTGGGCAGTCTGTTCTGCCAGCTGGAGGGGATGGGGCCACCCCCTGTACAGCCCTTGGGGAGGGCTTTATGGTCACACCTGCAACTGACAGTGCTGGGGATGCATGAGGGCAGGGGAGGGGGCAGGTCCTGGGAGACAGGACAGGTGGAAGTGGGAGAGATAGAGACACACACGGGAAAACCTGAGGGGGGCTGCTGAGAAAGGGGGAGAGACAGGTGGAGACCCTGAGAGACCTCAATAGAGATGGGACAGAGAGAGAGGAGGAGGAGGACAGAGGGACGTCAGGGGAGAGGACACAGAGAGGGCGGGTCTGTAGGGTCTGTCTGGGCTCAGCTGGGGCTCTTTGCCCAGGGAGGTCAGTGGGGTCTTGGGGCTAGATCCTGTCCCTGTGGTCCCCAAGCCACAGGGAGGGGAGGAATCTCCCCCACCCTGGTATCCCACTTGCCAACATTGGCTTTTTTGTGCTCCCTTAATCCTAGAGGCTCCTTACAGCCCAGGGAGGGTCTCAGCCTCCTCTTTGCCCATCTGGCCCAGGAGGCTCCTCTGTTCTAGCTTCGATGTGCCCTGCTGCAGCCTCCTCTGACGGTCCATGGCAAACGTCCCTGAGACATAGGCTCCTGGCAGATTCTTCTTCTCGGGCATCCATAGGGGTGATCGCCCTCTCCTAGGAACCACAGTCTGAGAGGGGAGACATGGGCCTACTCCGCAGAGCCTGAGGAGAGGGGCACTGTTCCACCTGGGGAGTCTGAGGGAGAATGTGGTCCTGCCCTGGGAGCTATAGTTTTGGGAGGTCAGGCTATCAGAAAAGCACAAAATAGGGAAGGTTCTCCAAGGTACTGTTAGCCACGGAGGGCTTCCTGGAAGAGGCTGTTGATGAGTTCTGGGATGGTGTGGGTTCTAGGTCAAGGTGCTACTGTCAGGAAGACATAGGATACTCTGAGCCTTCCTAAGGGTGGTCAGTGCCCCTCCTCAGCACATCCTACCACCTGCCGTGTTGCCCGCCCATCATTTCCACCACCCCAGCCAAACCCAAGGAATCATATCAGGATCCTCACGTCCTGGGATTAATGTTCCCAGACAGCCACCCTCCTATCTCTGCAGCTGTGACAGGCAGTGTCACTGGGGGGAAAAACCATTTTCAGTCACAACCTTGGACTGGAGGCTGGAACTCTGACTGGCCATACCTAGCCTCTCCTGCACCTAGGCCATTGCCAGGTGTTCTGCTGGCAACACTCTCTCCAGCCTGTCTGCTTCTGCAACTGAGTCAGCCCTGCACGCTGCCCAGATCACCCACCCTTCCTCCAGTCTCCCCCGGCACTTGCCCAGTTTGCTGCCATAATTTCTGCCAATGGGTCCATCTTCCCTGGGGAATAGGTAGGGAACAGATGGGACAGTGGGAAGATGTTAGCTGAAAGATCATGGCGCTAAAGAATAGAGGAGGGGAGACAGGCCCCAGGTAGGCTGGGCTGGGTGGGGGGCTCAGAGCTCCTGTCCCACCCACCCCCAGGAGCCATGTCCTGAGAGCCTTCCAGAAGCCCTGTGGATGGAAACATTTTCCAGATGTGAGTGTGGCGGGGAGGGGTAAATGCACAGCTGGGACCCTCCATCTCCACTCTTTGGCTGGGGAAGTAGGTGGGGCAGCAAGCCCAACCTGCCTTTCTTCTGCCTCCTAGACCTCCTGTCTTCCAACCGCTCTGCCATCTTTCTGGGCCCCCGGGGCTCCCTGGACCTCCGGGCTATGTACCTGGATGAGTACCGAGACCGCCTCTTTTTGGGGGGCCGTGATGTTCTCTACTCTCTGCGGCTGGACCAGGGATGGCCAGACTCCCGGGAGGTGAGCTGGACTGACAGGGAGAGGGTCTGTCTGAGAGCTGGGCACCTCTGCATGGGAAAACAGGCTATGAGGTCAGGGGAGTACCTGAGGTCAGGTAGGCTGTGTTTCAGGTCCTGTGGCCACCGCAGCCAGGACAGAAGGAGGAATGTGTTCGCAAGGGAAGAGATCTTTTGGTGAGTTTTGTTGGGAGGGACTGTCCCCCAAGCCAACCGACCCCAGACCCTGACCCCCAGGATAGCCTGCAGCTGCTCCCCCAGGTGGGCCTGCTGTGGGGCATTTGAAACAGATCTTGAGGGCTTTTCTCCGAAAGTCTGTAAAGGATGCCACTCTCATCTCCTTCCCTGGAGTCGATTTGCCACACAGGGCTGAGCCTGGGGGGGCTAAGGAAGGGTAAGCAACCCCTGTCACTCCTCGGCCCAACCCTCCTTCTCCCCACTAGACGGAGTGTGCCAACTTCGTGCGGTTGCTGCAGCCCTACAACCGGACCCACCTGCTGGCCTGTGGCACTGGGGCCTTCCAGCCCACCTGCACCCTCATTACAGTTGGGCACCGTGGGGAGGTGAGCCTGGGTGGGGCCGTGAGGGACGGGAAGCCATGACATTTCTTCCCTGCTGCCTGAACGCTTCCCATTGAGCCTGGGCAGGGACAGAGTGGGCAGGAGCTTGAAAGGCGCCTTTGTGCTGGGGAGTGACCGCAGTAGAGAGGCCTGAATGTGGGTGCCTTCCACTCACCCCCCACTCTCCCGCTGCACGCAAGGGCCACAGCCCTCCTGGGTGTGGGGACTGGTGCTTCCTTCCCAGGTGATACCCTGCCCCTCCTTCCCTCCCGCAGCATGTGCTCCACCTGGAGCCTTCCAGTATGGAAAGTGGGCGGGGGCGGTGCCCACATGAGCCCAGCCGTCCCTTTGCCAGCACCTCTGTAGGTGGGTGATGCCCAGGCCAGGGGGGGACAGGGAAGGTGGGACTGGGAAGGGATGAGACCCAGCTATTGGGCCTGGCCCTCCTCCCCTGACTCTGCAACCCCACCAGACGGGGCGCTGTACACGGGCCTCACTGCTGACTTCCTGGGGCGCGAGCCCATGATCTTCCGAAGTGGGGGTTCCCGGCCAGCCCTGCGTTCTGACTCTGACCAGAGCCTCTTGAATGGTGAGGCCCGCTGAGGGCAAGGCTGGCTGGGGTCTGCCCTGGAACTGGAAGGAGAGGAGACGCTGGAGTGGGGAGGAGAGACCATTCTACTCCCTGGGACACCAGCCTCCAGTGGGGGTCCCTGTGCCTCTTCCCCTCCCCGCTGGGTTCAGCCCCGTCCTCTCCTGAGAGGCCCCTCCCTGCTGATGCCACCCTCCCAGACCCCCGGTTTGTGATGGCCACCCGGATCCCTGACAACTCCGACCAGGACAATGACAAGGTGTACTTCTTCTTCTCGGAGACCGTCCCCTCACCTGATGGCAGCCCCGGCCGTGTCACTGTCAGCCGCGTGGGCCGTGTCTGTGTGGTGAGAGCTGTAAAGGGGTGATAAGGTCCAAGTCCTGACTGCACCTCCCCTTCCCAGACCTGTTCCCCCCACAGCAGTCGGGAAACTGAGGCAAGGATGCAAAGCCAACATCCACACCTCTCTCCCAGTGGGTGAGGGGAAGGGGCAGGAGCTGGGGCCCATCCTCATGGGGCCCAAGGCTGACTCTGGCTGCACCCCCAGAATGACGCCGGTGGCCAGCGCGTTCTGGTGAGCAAGTGGAGCTCCTTCCTCAAGGCCAGGCTGGTCTGCTCCGTGCCTGGCCCTGGTGGTGCCGAGACCCACTTTGACCACCTGGGTAAGGGCGTGGCTGGGCAGGAATGGGTGCTGGGGAGGAGAGGGCTCAGAGCTGGTGAGTGGGGCATTGGTGGTCACCATGATGCCTGTGCCTCTTCTGTGTCCAGAGGACGTGTTCCTGCTGTGGCCCAAGGCCGGGAAAAGCCTCGAGGTGTACGCACTGTTCAGTGCTGTCAGGTGGGCACACCCAGCCTCCCTGCACCCCACCACCCCAGACCAGTCTCCGCACCCCCAGCCCCTCTTCTGAGCCTCTGCTTTCCAACCCAGCCTTGTGATGGGTCCCTGCCTTTGACCTGGATTTGGTGACTCCGTGACTATTCTGTCTCCCTCCCTCCCTTTGTCTGTGCCACGGTGTCCTTGTTTTTTGGAGTCTCTCCTTGCTGCAGGGACTGTCACCCTCTATCCTTCCTGCCACCCTGGCCTGACTGTCCCTGTCTGCGCTCGGCAGTACCGTGTTCCAGGGTTTTGCTGTCTGTGTGTACCACATGGCGGACATCTGGAAGGTCTTCAATGGGCCCTTTGCCCACAGAGATGGTCCTCAGCACCAGTGGGGACCCTATGGAGGCAAGGTGCCTTTTCCCCGCCCTGGCGTGGTGAGTATCTGCCTGGGCCAGGCCAGGGAAACATGCAGCCCCACATAAGCCTCTGAGCTGGGGCTCCAGGGGGCCTGAGCAGGGTGGGCTGTGGTGGCAGAAGAGAGCCCTGACTGCTTAAGGAGCCTCTACAGTGAGAGCGGTCCCCCTGGTGGGGCTGGTGGAGGAGTGTGCCATCCCAGGATACTTCAGGCATTCCCTTTGGGGTTGTGCAGTGCCCCAGCAAGATGACCGCGCAGCCAGGACGTCCCTTTGGCAGCACCAAGGACTACCCGGATGAGGTGCTACAGTTTGTCCGAGCCCACCCGCTCATGTTCCGGCCTGTGCGGCCTCAGCGTGGCCGCCCTGTCCTTGTCAAGACACAGCTGGCCCAGCAGCTGCTCCAGATTGTGGTAGACCGTGTGGAGGCAGAGGATGGGACCTACGATGTCATCTTCCTGGGGACTGGTAGGAGAGCTGAACTGGGATGGCCAGACCTGGGAGGTGTGTGGGGCCTGGTTGCCCCTCCTCTCCCCCTGACCCCTCCCCCCTGCCCCAGACTCAGGCTCTGTGCTCAAAGTCATTGCCCTCCAGGCCGGAGACTCGGCTGAGCCCGAGGAGGTGGTTCTAGAGGAGCTCCAGGTGTTTAAGGTGAGCAGGGGGGCTGATGGGAGGGTCTGGGTCTGGCTACAGGAAAGCGGGAGTGAGTCCAGGAGGGAGCCGGCCTTTCTTTACTGACCTTGCAGACTGGGGGCTGAAAGTGTGGCCCACACTGCTGCAGAGGCCTTGCTAAGTTGTGAACTGCAAGTGCCCCGGGGTGCCCGGGGAGGGATGGCCAAGGTGAGTGCCCCTGGACAGAGTTCTGCTGAGCTCAAGTCATAGTGAAGAGGTAGCTGAGACCCCAATCCCGGAAGGGTTCTGTTAGCCCTGCTGTAGACTCAGGCAGGGGGTCATCTCTGTTAAGGGACTGTTGTGGCTCCTGGACCTGAGATGGGTGATTTGAGATATCTGCCTCTTTGCTGGGGAACAGTGCTGTGTGTTTGTGTTGGGAGGCACTGGAGCTCTGTGCTTTTAGCCAACCTCCTACTTAGAGGCCACCAGGCTAAGGGGAAATTTCTTGTGGCCTGATATCTGGTAAAGACCATGCAGCCTTAGTTGCCAGGGGTGCACTGACCCAGGTTGGGAGCTGGGTGGTTTCCACCTCAGTAGCTGGAGGAGGCTGAAATCAGGAATGCAACGGAGGGTTCCATCTCACCCCACCTCACATTGAAACCCTGCTCCTTCCCCAGATGCCAGCACCCATCACTGAAATGGAGATCTCTGTCAAAAGGGTAAGAGCAACTGCCACCCCTCCCCATGCATCCCTCCTGTGCCCCTTTGTCTGCAGCCTCCTGAGCACAGCTGTGGCCTGCTGGAATGCTATGCAGCAGCAGGCCTAATCAGGCCCTGCAACAAGGGTCCAGAGTCCAGCTGGGAGCAGAGATTCACATTCAGGAAGCCAGTGAGCATTGGGAGGTGCCGAATAAGCCAGGATGTGTTCAGCTAAGGGGAGATACACAAAGGCCTGTTCCTAAGGAGGCAAAAATGTACTTGAAAAGAAAATCCGGATTTTAGATAACACAAGGGAGACACTTTTTAAAGGACTGCTGTGTGCCCTTTTGCAAATGGAAAATACCATCTCCCCAAGTTTATTTGCTTCAGTTTATCTTTGGGTAAATCCTGACATTTGTTCTGGGATTTCTTAAAGTAAGGTGCACCTCTAAGATCAGAGGCAAGCCAGGATAAAGGCCACTGGGGCAGAGGGCAAAGGCTGGCAGCAGGGAGAACCTGGAGAAGAACCTTGGAGAAAAGACTCCAGTTCTGCCCTGTCCCCTCTGTGTCCTAGTACAGGATCTGGCATATAGCAGGTGGATGATAAAACTTACTTTTGTGAATGAATCCAAGAGGTTCTGGAAGACTTCCTGCAAGTGGCAGGGGTTTTGGTAAACCCAAGAGGGCTGAGAGCCTGGCTACTTCTGGGCAAAGGCTGGGCTTACCTCAGGCTCTACCTGTGTCCTTCCCCAGCAAATGCTGTATGTGGGCTCTCAGCTGGGTGTGGCTCAGCTGCGGCTGCACCAGTGTGAAACTTATGGCAGTGCTTGTGCGGAGTGCTGCCTGGCCCGGGACCCATACTGCGCCTGGGATGGTGCCTCCTGTACCCGCTACCGCCCCAACCCCAGCAAGCGCCGGTTCCGCCGTCAGGACATCCTTCATGGCAACCCTGCCCTGCAGTGCCTGGACCAGAGCCAGGAAGGTGAGTGGCAGCAGGTGTGGGGCCACTGGCCGAGTTTATCAGGACCCTTACTCATCCCTGTAGCCTGGGCTCAACCCCTACGAAGTGTGGCTTCACACTGCTCTTGTTGTAGCAAACAGTCCTGTTTCTCTATCTGTACAGCTAATGTCAGTACATGGGTGCAGGGTCTGGACACAGTGATTGGCTAGGGGATTGATGGACACCTAGGTCCTGGGCTGTGGGAGTTAGTTGGTGGCTCTCAGAGCCTGGGTCCCATAGTTCCCAAGCTGAGCCAAATTTCACCTCTCTCCAGAGGAGGCTGCGGGACTTGTGGCAGCTACTACGGTCTATGGCATGGAGCATAACAGCACCTTCCTGGAGTGCCTGCCCAAATCTCCCCAGGCTGCTGTGCACTGGTTCTTGCAGAGGCCAGGGGATGAGAGGCCTGACCGGGTGAGTGAGGACCCTGCCTCCAGTCTCCATGTGTCCTGAGGTCACCTTTCTCCCTGAACCTCAAGCCTTGAGCCCAAGGGAGGGACTCTGGAGGGAATCTGCCAAGATCAACCTAAGAAAATTGTATATTACGCCCCTGGGGTGCCTAGAAGGAGGTGCCACTATTTCTGCCATCTGGGAATGCCCAGGGCAGATGTGGCCGAAATTCCCCACTCTGAGAGGAGGGTAGCAGAGATGGAGGAGAGGGAGGGAGTCTGGGCTGGTCAGGAGGTCCCCCATGCTAACACACATGGCTCATTTTTGAAGGAGTCTTTTTCTCGTGGGTGCTTGGACCTCCTCTGCCCCAGGCCTGGGTCCCTGACAACTGGCCTGTGCCCCCCTTTTGCCTAGCCCCACACCTCCTCCTTGGAGTCCAGCTGTCTGCCTAGGCCTTCTCCTCTCCCCTCCAGAAAGGTCTGTCAACCCCAGAGAAGGCTTTAGTCTGCAGCCTGAGGAGGGGCATGGGTGGGCAGGGTGAGGAACCTGCTCTCTTACAGGGAAGGAGAGGGGTAGCAGTGAGGTCATTACAAGAGGGGCTCACCCTCCAGCTTGGAAATGGGGGTGGGGGAGGAAGGCAGCCTGGGGCCAGCTGTTGGGCTGGGCACTGAGAAGACTACCGAGGTCAGGGGGAAGCAACAAGATGTAGTTACACTACACTAACAGCCCACGCAGTCCGCCCTCAACATACAGATGCACAGACGAAAGCCCAGACAGGGTTCAGGCCAGGGATGGGCTGGGATCAGAGCAGAACTCCCGCCTCCCATGCTGTGATGGGTACTTGGCCCACTCGGGGCTGGGGCTGTTGGCCTCGCACTGTGGGGGCAGTGAACAGTGCAGACTAAGACAGGAAGGTCGAGTGTGCCTGTGTGTGTGTGTAAGGAGGGAAGTTCTATAAAGCCCAGTCCTGGGGCTAGACCCCTACCAGCCCCTCTCTTGAGTAAATAGATACCCTCTTTGACAGGGCCCTCTGAGGCCAAGATTGGTGGCCCAGAGCTTCAACTAGGGGAGAAACCAGTCAGTCGAACCTTTGAAAATCCCCCTTTGCAGGCCCTGTTCTGGGCCATGGGAAGGAAAGGCCCTGCCTGCAATTAGCTCACAGTCTAGAGGAGGCCAAGCCTGCCAAGCTGCTGCTCCCCTCCTGGGGAATGGGCAGAGGAAGTACCCAAGCACTGGGCTCCAAGGATGGAAAATTTGGAAAAGCAGCAGGTGGAGAAGCTGATGGTACATGTTCTGCCCCACAGCCCCCTCATGCCCCCTCATGCCCTCCCACCCGCCTGGCAGGTGAAGACAGATGAGCGAGTCCTGCAAACGGAGCAGGGACTGCTGTTCCGCAGGCTCAGCCACCTCGATGCGGGCACCTACACCTGCACAACGCTGGAGCACGGTTTCTCCCAGACTGTGGTCCGCCTGGCTCTGGAGGTGATTGTGGCCTCGCAGCTGGATAGCCTGTTCCCTCTGGAGCCAAGGCAAGAAGAGCCCCCAGTCCGGAGAGGCCTGGCCTCTGCCCCACCCAAGGCCTGGTACAAGGACATCCTGCAGCTCATTGGCTTCGCCAACCTGCCCCGGGTGGATGAATACTGTGAGCGCGTGTGGTGCAGGGGCATTGGGGAGCACTCAGGCTCCTGGAGCCGGGGCAAGCAGGCTAAGGGCAAGGGCTGGGTGGGGATGGAACTGGGCAAGAAGGTGAAGAGCCGGGTGCAGGCTGAGCGCAATCGGACTCCCCGGGAGGTGGAGGCCACATAGAAGAGGGCAGGGAAGGGGTGGTCAAGATGGGCCGGGGGCCCAGCAGCAGCCCTCAGCATCTCCCACCCACCCAGCTAGGGCAGAGGAGGCCAGGATGTCTGGCTGCCTCTTAGAGATGGAAATCTCTTTCCCCTACACCTCTATCAGGCCATCTATATGAAAGACTGTGGGCCTGATGGAGGAGCAAGTGCCTGAGGCCTATTCCCTGCCCCTCTCTGTGCTCTCAGTACCAGACTGGGGCCAGCACCCTGTGGTCATGGCAGCCCCAAAGGGCCTGCCGTTTGTTCTCAGAGATGGCCTGGCTTCTGGAGCACATTTCCGGTTGTGCCCGGAGGCAAGAACATTGGGTGGTTCTTTCCCAGCCTGCAGAACAATGGCCATTCTGAGTGACCCTCAGAATGGGTATGTGGGTGGGTCTAAGGAGGTGTCTGGGCAGGAGGCTCTCAGGCAACCTGTAAGAAGGGTGGAAGTGGCCTCTAAGCTAGCACCTTAAGAAGAGGTACCTTGACCAAGTTGGGGAGGGAAAGTGGAGGTATGGAGCAGGTGGAGCAGCAAGAAACCACCCCCCTTGTGCCCTGATACTCATGGCCCACTGCCTCTTCTACATCTCAGCATCTCAGAAGCATAGACTGCTGGAGCCTCCTGGGACCTGAGGGAGGTTGGGCCTCAGGCCCTACTTCACAGACCAGGGAGGGGGCTCTCATAGCCTGACTTCCTTTTCAAAGGCCCTGAGCTGCCAGGCCAGGTTTTCTGGGATACCCACCCCTCTAAATAGGATTCCCCCACCCACCACCATGGTCTCCATGCTGATGAGCAGGGAGAAGGGTGGATTCTACGGGAATGTGATCCCTAAATCCTGTGGACTAAAGACAGGGAGAGGGAGCTGAGGAAGTATGAGGGTGGGAGGAGTGGACTGTCGTTCCAAGGGCACTGCAAGCACACCCCCAGCCCTGGGAGGGTGGGAATGTGGAGGCTCTGCAGGCCTCCACAGTGGGTTCTCAGGATCAGGGCCAGGGCTTTGTCCAGGGCCACAGAGGATTGAGAGGCTGCTGAGATGGAGAGAGGGTAGGAGACCCTTAAGACGGACTACGGGACCCAGGAGCAGGCATCCTCAAGGACTCAAGATGGCATCAATTAGTTCTGGAGCCACCAGGAAGGCCAGATGTTTCCAACCCTGGAATCTCTATTTTCTGCTAAATAAGCATTGGGCATGAATAGTTTATGTAGGAAGACCCTTTTTCTTTTAAGGGAAAAAATGTAGACAAAACAACCAAGAACTATAAATCCTGCTGGTTCTTGGGGGTGAGGCTTGATGGCAGGGACACATTCTGCCTGGGCGTGTAGGGGAGGTATTTTTTGCCATCAGCAGTTTCTCAGGCTGGGGGGCACAAAGGGGGAGGAGGAGGACTAAATGAGAAGCTGTTCCCAGCCTGCATGTGAACAAATTAGTGACACACAAAACCAACAGAAGGAAGACAAGAGCATCAGGTTTGAGATTCCTTCCATTAAAAAAAAAATAAGACAAAGAAAGGAGGGAAAAAAAGATAGAAAGCAAGACAGGGTTTCCTGCCCCACTGAAACTCAAACCCAGACTGCCTTGGATTTTATCTTCCCTGACCCCTGACACCCCCAGAGAACTGGGATCTGAAAGAGCACCCCTTCTCCCCTCTGACTGTACAATAAGCGAACCAGAAGCACTGAGGTTAATCTAACACCACCTTGACGATCCTTCCTGCCTGGGGGTGCTATCTGCGGGGAGGTCAGCAGGTAAAGCAGAGAAGAAGAGGAGGAACAGGGTGGCTGGAGATAAGGGAGAGGGAGACTGAGGCGATGAAGAGGAGGAGCGAATGCAGAGCTCCAGGAAAGGGTGTCAGAACTGCAGCCAGCTCTGCCCTCTATCTCAGGAAGCCAGCAAGAAACCACCGGGCCCTCAGTGCCTTTAGGCTGGGCCCGGGCTTGGCAGGCTCCAGGCAGGGTCCTCTGGGAGGTTACTCTGGGAAATGAAGGGAGAAGAGCACAAGATCCTGAACAACGAGCCCCTGCACTTGGAAAAGTATGGACGGCTTGTACCAACCACCTCCCCCACCCCCATGGTACTGTGTGTGTGTGTGTGTGTGTTATTAACTCCTGGAAATGCCCTCTATGCGTAAGTTTTATTTTTGTATTTGTACGTTGAGATGGGCCTTGTGGTTTCTCTGTCTTCACATCACACTTCTCATAATTACCATTGTTATTTTTATTGTCATGACTGCCCCTGAACTCTGGAAAGCAGAACTTACAAGGAAAGGGATGAAGTTAATATTTACATAACAGCATTATATCATTATTGTATCAGTGTATTTCTGTACTAAATTAACTGATGGTGTCTATAAGAGCCGGAAATGAAGAACCCTCCCCATCGGTTGCATGAGGGAGAAGGTCATCTTGGGTGGTATTTTCTGGAAGGGAGATGGGTATCAAAGGAAGGAAGGAGTCAGAGGGCTTCGTCTATGAAGCTGAGATTGTTCATTAAATGAGAAAAATACTGCCCTGCATGGTTGTGAGGCTGACCTTCTTAGAACTTTAGGAGGATCTTGAGCCAGAAAAAAAAGTGCTGGCAAAGGGCAGCTGGGCACATAGGCAGCTCTGTTCCTTTTTCACAATAACAACACAACATTTGTAACAGCAGGCCTGGTTCCTGCCTTCTTCCCAAGCCACATACCAATGTATATTAAGGCCACTGTGCTCATGCCTGGGGGGCTGGGGCTATGCTGTGGGGGCTGCAGCTTCTGGGGAGAAGGTGATCCCCCAAGAGTCTGACCTACTGGACATGCTGCAGAAGTCCCCTCTGAGCATGGCTCCCATCCCTCCAGTGACATCGTGCCTGCTACCCAAAGAGCAGACTCCAATGGTGCTGGGAAGGGGTGGGATGGGGAGTGAAGGGGGTTGGAGAAACCACAGGGGCACTTTAAAGATGGGAGTGATATACTCCACCTCCCCAGGGAGCCTGCCATGGGCCTCTTGCTTGGACGGGCCCCTCAGTCTGTGCTAGGGGGTTTAACAGGTCAGTCATCAGTCCCGTCTTACAGCCTGGGCCCTGGAGCTGGGCCCTTCATTTTGCTCCCTGCACCCTCTACAAACACCTAGGCCTGATGGAGCCTGAAACTCTGTGACCCCAGCCCAAGCTTTATCACCACTGACTGAGGCATCAGCAGAGCATCCACTTGGCACAGAATGCTGGGCTGGGAAGGGTGCAAATGCAACCTCTCCAGCCTCCTTGTCCCCTTGTGCACTGCTCTCACTGGTGGCCCAGTGCCTCTGCTCCCAGTGGTCCACTACCACCCACGCCCTGAAGACCCCTCCAGCTTAGACTTCTCCCTGGCCTCCATACCCTATCCCCCTCCCATCTCAAGCCCTATTTCCTGCCTCAGCGATTTCACTCTCTCTCTATGGTCTTCTCACAGCTTTTTCCTCTAAATCTCTCATACTTCCCCTGGTCTTTGGGCCTCTGTTTCATGATTTCCCAAACAGGTTTAAAGCTGGAAAGGGACTTAGAGAAAGAGACTAGTCAAGTGTTGCCACAATGGTGTCCTGCGAAATAATAATCCCTTGAGATTCTCCATGAACTCATGGTCGCCCTGGTCAAATAAATCTCTAGCCCCTTGGCCCCCATGGAGTGGTATTCAGCCTTCTTGCTTGCCCTATGAAGGCCCTGAGAAGTGCTGTGGTGATCTCTAATTTGTGTGCCTACTATGTGTGATATGATTTTCTAAAACATTTGGTCCTCCGTCATTTTTTTTCCCACAGAGCAGCAAATATCTTATTTCTAATGTTTTGAAGAGCACACTTTGGAAAAATGCTGATGAGGTTAATTCCCTTTCTTAACTCATGAGATTAATTTATTAATCTCTGCCTTCCAAGCCTGTAAACTCTGCAGGCTTTGACCTCCCAGATGGAATAGCCACATCTTGGTTTCCAAAGGTGCTGCCAGAGTAGGACCTGGCCACCCCAAGGATGGATCTGCTAAGCTGCTAGTTTGCTGACCCTGGGCCTGGACTCTGCCCTGCCTCTGGCTCCTGTCCTCCCCCACTCAGCCTGCCTCATGGCCCCTCCTGTGTCTGTTATGGTCCTCTGTGGAGGCCTAGGATTCCCCTATGACTGTGGCTGTCCTGCAACCCAACAGATTGGTCTCTAAGAAAGGGTGGGACAACAGAGAGGGGTTAGAGTAAGGGGGGAAAACAGACCTTTTCACTTTCTCAGATGGCTTCTGTGCTTCCCTCTCATTTAGCTAAGCTCAGGACAGGTCCTAGATATCCCTAGAATCCCCTGATTGGAGGAGCAGGTAGGAAGCAGCCACCAGGAGCCTGTCCTCTCTGTGGGCTGGCTGGGGCCCCTGCTGCAGTTCTAGCTGGGTGGGGCCCAGAGGACTGGCTCACATGCCTCTGCCATTCCAGCAAACCGAGACCTCCTGGCCAGCTACCTCTTCTTCTCAGAGCTAGAAGACAGTTGCTCAGAAACAGCCCAATTTCCACCCGAGTTAAGGACCCACCCAGCCTCACCCAAGTCCTGAGCTGCAGAGGCTTCTGTCTGCAAGGAGAAAGTTCACACACCAAGAACAAATCTCCAGGGTTTTCTAAGACTATAAACTTTGAAAGAGAATGAGTAGGGCTAAGTTTGGACACAATACCTGATAAGGAGCCTGGGGATTGTTGGGCCCCACCCTGGCTCCTCTTCCGGACTTGCCCATCCCTCTGGGGTGTACAGGAGATGAGGCGAGGCAGCTGTGGCCCTGTGCCCACTTCCCACTACCCAGCCCCTCCCCACCTTTGCCACAGGTACCTTTGCCCGACCCGTCCCCTAGAGACTGCGTCCTAATGAAGTTTTTCACTTTCCCTGCTGGAGTTTTATTACGGAAACTCCTGGTTCCTTAATGTAGCCTTTTAAAAAATCATTCTCCACTGAGGATAGGAACTGCTGCAGTCTCCAGGGAGGCCTTGTAAGGGATGCCAAGCTCTCCTTACGTCAGGCTTCTAGCAGCCAGCAAATAGGCTGCACTCAGGGACCCTGCTGATGGGAGAACTCAGGTCATCATCTTGACCTCTTTTCCCCAGGGAGGAAGATGACTGGAGTGTACCCTCATCTATCCAAAGGGGTGTGTTTCACTGCCATGAGTATTCCACTAGGCAGAGAAGGACAACCAGGGGCAAGGGGACAGTTCTGGGCTAGTGGGATTCCAAAGTGAATCAACAGAGGCTTGGAGCAGAGTCCGGTGTCTGCCATCAAATGGATGGAACTATATTAGAGACATCTGAAGCCCAGATTGATCTGTTGGGAGGGCAAGGCGGGCTCTGCTCTCACAGATAAAGGTATAGAAGAATGATGTGTCACCAGCAGCTTGCTTTACGGACATGATCTCATCTGTTCACCCCCCCACCCCCACAAACACACAGCTGATAAGAATCTGGTGCTGTTTCCTGTAGTCCAAGGGTCTCAGACAATGGTGTGAACGGCTGGCCCTACTGGAAAGGACATTGTTCAGGGAAGAAAAAATAACACACCAGCACAAAGCCGGGGCAGGATCTGTCTAAAGTGTAAGAGCCTGTTTACAAATGCATGATTTTCAAGGGGAGAAACACAATGGGGAATTGTTTTGGTGAGGCTGGTGTCCCCTCCAGTATGCTCCTGGGGGCTGTGGATGGCTTTGATGGCCCAGACAGGTCTCAGATGCTCTGAGAAGGATGAACACTGATGGCGCAGATGCCTTCCTGTTTATCAAGGGTACATGCAGGCCAGGGTCAAGAAGCCAGTTTGCACCAAAGACAAGGGAGAAGGGCTCCTGGGCCTCGCCTCTTCCATCTGGGCCTCATGCTGTCATGCTGCTCAGGGATTCCAGGGCTAGAGAGGGTTTGCCAGGTAGAAGCTAGGACAAGGTTTTTGTTTTTTGTTTTGTGAAAAACATTAACTCTTTAGTTTATGGCCTCCAATTGCCATGTTGCTTTTTGGGGAAAATGTACAAGGCATGAGACCTTTGCAAATAGCTGTCTCCTTTGGAATAGGGCTCCCTGGCTTGCTTACTACGGAGACTTCTCACACCTGGGGGTCCCTGTGATGCTGCGACTCACCTTCAACCAGCCTGGGAGCAAAGATAAATGATGCAGCATCACTGGTGTCAGGGCCAGTGGAGGTGCTGTTTCTCATAGCAACCTCTGGTGATGCCCACTAAGGTTAGAGCCTTTCAACCATTACTCAGAGGCTCTGATGCCAGTGGGTGTACATCTGTGCATGTGTATGTGTGGTAGGAGGGTGGGGCGGAAGAGGAACAGACCTATATCTCATATTCTCCTTGGGACCAGAAGTTGCCATTTTTGGTGGTGGGGAGGGTAGCTGGGGTTAGGAGGGCCACTTTGAGTCTGGAGAGATTATGCATGCAGTTTTGTCTGAGGATTTGACCTGGGGTGGAAGTGTCACTAGTAGCTTTTATACCTATCTCTAAATCCAATAGGAACACACTTTGTGAATAAACCCAAATGGTTGTGTTTAGAACAAGTGAGGAGCAATAAGTCCCATGCAATCCCAAAACAGCAAGCTTTGCATAAGTCCTTCTCAATCTTCCAGGTCTAAAGGGTTATAATCTTCTTCGTCAACATGTTAACAGTGCCCTCTGGTGTCTGGCAGCAAAACAACGGGCTTATGAATACAGAGTATGAGCATATCCACTGATGGCAAACTGTCTCTGAAGGTGGGGAAGAAAGGTTAATAAGACAGACAAGTTCTTGCCTGTGAGGGACTTCCAATCTAGTGGGAGAGGCAGACCCACAACTGTAGGAATGATGGAGAATGACATGGATACAACAGGGATACAAGCATAGGCCAGTGAGAAAGCCTAGGGATGAAGAAGTGACCCTTATGCTGGTTTCAACAGGCTGAGGATGGAAGTTAGGACTCTCCAGGCCAAGAACCCCAGGCCTAGGGTCCAGTATTCCAGGGAAGCCAGGGAGGAATGACCATGGCTAGGGTGTCTTGGGAGATGCAGCTGTGTAGGGCCTTATTTGTGGAAGGCCTCAGATGCCAGTCTCAGCGGGGCCACCCTAAACAAAGAGATAGCAGATGTTTTATGGTAATTGGTAGAAGGAAAAAGGGTGGCTGTGTCAGTGAAGCAAATGGGCACAGGAAACTGGGCAGACAGAAGGTTTTTGCTGCAGTCCTGTGAGGCAAAGTGTTTGAGCTGAGCACTGGCGGTGTGGCACTGGGAAGGAGAGGAAGACAAACAATTGAAAAACAGTCCAATCAACAAGAAAGAATGTGGCTGAGCAGAAAGGGAAGCAGAAGGAAATTCTGAGGTTTCTGGTCTTAGCTATGAACAGTAATTAATTCTAATAAACACATCAGTTATGAAAACATGTATTTAATATATATAAGATAATGAAGCATTCAATCCCTATATTGGTCAGCTGCCCCCCCAAAAAAGTATATATATATGTGTGTGTGTATATATATATATATATATATATAGAGAGAGAGAGAGAGAGAGAGAGAGAGAAAGCTTGGGGCATCTTGTAGTGCCATAAAACAAAGAAGTGCTCAAAACCAAAACAAAACATACAATGATGGGGATATGTGAAAAGGACACAGGGGCACTCAATGGCCAAAACTGGGAGAATTTTCCCCCCAGGCCCCTGCTGGAACAATCTGAACAACAAAATAAAGTAGTATTGGATTATAACCCAAATTATAATATACATATCCATAAATCCATACTGATATGAACAAATGATTGAATAAATAAATCAATGGGAGAGAATAGGTAAACCTCCCACACAGAAGAATTCCAAATAATTTATGTAGATACTCCATCCTGCATAAATCCTCACTCCTTAATTGTGGGCTACACATAGTGACTTCCTTCCAAAAGTTACAGTATGGAAAGAGGGAAAAAGAGTAACTTTACAGTGGAGAAGACTGACAAACACTACCTCAGTCAGATAATCAAATTTAACATCAACAGTGATAAGTCATGTTGATAATATGTAACTCTGATGTGATGAAAAAGGCACTTTACCTGTACGGTCTTCCTTCCCAAAACTCATATCTCCAGTCTAATCATGAGAAAAACATGACAAATCCCAACTGAAGGACATTCTACAAAATACCTGACCAGTACTCCTCGAAATTATCAAAGTCATCAAAAAAAAGGAGAGTCTGACAAACTCTCTAAGCCAAGAGGAACCTAAGGAGATATGATGATTCAATGCAATGTGGTATCCTGGATACGATCCTGGAACAGAAAAAAGACATCAGGTAAAAACTAAAAGAAAATCTCAATATAGTATGGACTTTAGCTAATACTAATGTATCAATATTGGTTCACTAATTGTGACGAATTTACCATATGAATGTAAGATGTTAACAATAGAAACTGGGTTTGGGATATATGGGGACTTTCTATACAATCTTCACAATTTTTCTGTAAATCAAAAACTATTCTAAATTAAAAGTTTACTTAAGAAAAAGCCAGTTATTTAGCAGAGAATGATTGATTAGGCCCAGATGAAGAATAAAACATTTCAAAGTTGGACTTTCCAGCCTACAAGAATGGGGTTAGATATTAACATCAACAGAGTTAAAGTACATAGAGTAAGAAATAGTTAATAGGTGTGTGCGCGCGCACGTGTGTACATGCACATGCACTGTCCTGCTATTAAGCAGGCACCCATAAGGCTAACTGTACACAGAGTTAAGGCAGTTGAATTTCTGGGTGACAAAACGCTCCTCTGCCCCTCTGCCACAAACTCTACCTTCCACTCACTGAAGCTGGAGTCAAGGGCCATAACTTTCATTTAAGATGGTGTTTCTCCCACTTGAATAGTATACAAATGGACTCCTTTTAAAGGAAAAGATACTACTACAGTTCTCTAAAAATATGCCTGGTGACCCAAGTTATAGAAAATCTGGGTTAAGGGCCGGCCTGTGGCTCACTCGGGAGAGTGCGGTGCTGATAACACCAAGGCCACGGGTTCGGATCCCATATAGGGATGGCCGGTTTGCTCACTGGGTGAGCATGGTGCTGACAACACCAAGTCAAGGGTTAAGATCCCCTTACCGGTCATCTTTTAAAAAAAAAAAAAAAAGAAAGAAAATCTGGGTTAAGAAACCAAAGTCTTAATCTAGGAAGTATCTTTCAGTTGTGAATAATC
>NW_007726917.1:232689-270374 GCF_000696425.1 Galeopterus variegatus
ACACCAAGTCAAGGGTTAAGATCCCCTTACCGGTCATCTTTTAAAAAAAAAAAAAAGAAAATCTGGGTTAAGAAACCAAAGTCTTAATCTAGGAAGTATCTTTCAGTTGTGAATAATCACTGCAAGAGTTGAGTATTTTTGATGGGTAAAATATTGTTTTTGAAATTACAACTGACAATTTAAAAATCCTCTTGTTACTTGCAGATCTCTGACAGAATCTCCTTAGGAGGGCTAACATTGAGTTGCCAAACCCATAAGAGAGAAAACGAAGAAAAAGGGCATAGTCATGGGGTGACAGCTGTGGAGGAGGCCAGGGAACAGCCAGCTCAGAAGGAGTAGGCTCTGGGAGGCAGGTCTTCCAGAAAGGAAGTGCAATTGATAGTGATCTGATGGCTGGCCTCTGAGGGAAATTGTATATTGAGGCATTTTATTGATTACTTGGAACATTTGAGAAGAATTAGCAATGGATATACAGCAAATTTATTTTAAGAAGAAAACATTATACTGGAGAGGAAAGGTAACTATAGTGTACTGCCTGACTCAGTGGTAAATAGCATTTACATAGTTATAATAATGTAAACACCAAAAGTTAATTTAACAAAAATTGTGATACAACTATATAAGATGGGGAGAATGAAAATTGGAAGGTTCTAAATATTTATGTAACATAATAGAAAGTCAATAATATCTGAGATTAATAAATCAAGAAATGGCTAAAATAAAAAAGAGAAGTAGTTGCCTTTTGGGAGTAGGACTAGAAGTAGGGAAGGGTAAGTTTCAAGACTGTTTTTAGTTACAATACTTTTGGTAATATTAGACTTCTTAAAGTCTGTATTACCTTGCCTATATACTTAATAACAAAAAGACACAAATAATCCTCCATTTGATGCCAAGTGAATCTGGTAAAATCCGTCTGAAGGTGATCACTGTATACACACCTCAAACGTAAGTCTGCAGGTGTCGGCAATGTTTGGAATAAGAACACTATCCTCCCCCATTAGTGATAATGACTCTGTGAGATCCTGAGAACTCAGTATCTGGCAATGGTTCTGAGTTCCCCCACTAATCCAAATTCCATGAAATCATTAAAAACATACCAATGTAAGATAGACTTTATGCAATTTCTCCCTAGGCCTTCTGCCAGATTCCCATCTTAGCCGCTGTGCCTAATATGAATATCCTGGCAGGCAAATCCATAGTTACACTAGGGACAGAAATGCTCTAACCACCAGGCAATGAGGTTTTGACTGGCTCACACAAGCTGGGGAAGTGTGAAGACCACGCTGGTGGAGTAAATGGAGTCCCTTCTGCCCCACATGAGCAAGGCCGGACCTAGCCTCTTTTAAGTCCAGGGCCCTTGCAACAAAGGCCTATTCTCAGTCCAATGTGGCTGAAGACCATGCTGGTGGAGTAAATGGAGTCCCTTCTGCCCCACATGAGCAAAGCTGGACCTAGCCTCTTTTAAGTCCAGGGCCCTTGCAACAAAGGCCTATTCTCAGTCCAATGTGGACTACTATGCTGGCTCACTTCCCTGATGAGAACCTGTGCATTTGCACAATGATAAAAATCTCTGCCCCTGTAAGGCCAATTTCCCTGCAAACTGATTCCCTCCCAAAGAAACACATCTATGTTCTAAGTTGAAAGTTATATATTAATTCAGTGAATTTAGTGGATTAGAAGGGTGAGTTATCTTATTCCCTTACTCTACCCTCTAGATTCCTTAGTATGCTAGACAAATTGCAGAGTGAATTTATAAGGAGACACCAATGGAGAGAAAACCTTTATTTGCATAATAACAAACATGGATGAAGTAAGAAGAGGCATATGAGAAGCAGATTAAGGTGGAAGAATCCTGGTAGAAGAGAAGAAAGGACCTTCTGGGAATCAGGGAGAAAGAACAGAGGTGCCCTCGTAACCACAAACACGTTCTGCTGTTGGCATCTGGACTCTGCTCTCTCCTCACATTCCCCTGGGGTTTCTCTTTACTTGGCTCATAGTCTCACTGCTGGCCCCCTTTCCTTGTCTCAGAGTCCCAAAGTGCTCCCTCCCCCAAACCCAATGGTGGAGCACAGCTTCGTACCCAATTGTGCTTGGCAGCAACCACTCACAGGCTGTTACTTGGATTTTTTGCAGCTCTTAGCCATTTTGACACCCTTGGACCTCCAGGAGTTACTCCTCCTACCACCAGAGGATTCTGGCTTTTCTAATAAGGAAGGTCGTGGCCTATCAATCCAAGAAGGGCCTGGATTCTCTTCCAGGCAGCTGTCTCTGCAGAAACGCTTCTCAGGGTGGAAGGTGCTGCTGCAGTAGGAAATGTCATTTGAGTTTTCAGGTATGTAGTCTGTGGTAAAAGAAAGGTGGGAGAGAAAAACTCAATCGTCTGATTCTCTCAGGTGCAGGTTCTTAAGCCCCTTCCTAGCCACTTTCCTTCCAAAGCTAAAGGTGCCAACTAAAAGTCCTCCTCTGGTGGCTTTCCTTCCTCCTTCCCCAGGCACTACAAGTCCCCCCAACCCCACCCCAGTTCTTAGACCGGATCATCTCTCTAGCCCCACCTGTGGCTGAAGCAGAAGGTGAACACTCCTCACACTCCCATTTCTTACTGTTGGATCTAAGAAAGGAACAGTCCCTATGGGTTCCGTGGGATCCGCATGTAGCACACAGAATGAGGCACCACCTCCTACAGGAAGAGACAAGAAGGGTTGCAGGGACAAATAGAACACTAACCACCACTCTCAAGTGTTTGCTATGGGCCAGCCTCAGCTGTGCTGAGGGCTTCCCAGGCATTTTTTACTGTACATTTTACCCATCACGGATGAGGGCTCAAAGAGGCTGAGTGCTCTGGGCAGAGGGCACAAGGAAAAGTGGACCCTACAGAGGAGACCTATTCACTTGCACATGAGTAAGTCAGGGCTGGTCAAGAATGGGACTTAGCAATTGTGTTCACCCTGAGGTCTGCAGTCAAGAATGAATTTCTAGGGCCGGCCTGTGGCTCATTTGGAAAAGTGTGGTGCTGATAACACCAAGGCCATGGGTTCGGATCCCTACATAGGGATGGCCGGTTCATTCACTTGGGATAGCATGGTGCTGATAACTCAAAATCAAGGGTCAAGATCCCCTTACCAGTCATTTAAAAAAAAAAAAATGAATGAATTTCTTCTCCTAATAACTGTGCCAAGGTCTAACTCTAAGATGGCACTGAAGAGAGCTATTTCTAGCCAGAAGCCTTTCCTTACCCTTCATCCTCAAAGCTGTCTCTGCCTCGTTCGTACAGACAGATGGGGGCATCACAATGCTGATAGCGCTGATACAACTCTGAGAAAGCCCCTGGCTCAAGTTCCCAGGCAGCATCTCTGCAGTAGGAGAAGAAACACTGAGTAAGGGATACATAACTGGTTGGTGAACCTTTGTCCACCTGGGAAAAACTAGGAAGAACTCAAGCTAAGCACAGCAAAAGAGTTCAACAGTCTCCCTGAACACTTCCAATGAGGCTGGGCAAGTGGCCTGGCAGTGGGAGAGGGCTGAAGCAGGATGAGTGGAACATGGGGATTCCTTAGTTCCACCCTGGAATTCAAGAACCCAACCTCCCAGGGAATTCTGATCCCCAAAATGCCCTTTTCAGAAACATGCCTCCCCTACCCTTCCTTTCCCCCCCTCCCTTTTCTTTTGATCATTGAAAAGCACTCCCTCCACCCCTTCCCTCTTCACTGTATATCAACACCTTGGTTGCTGTCATTCTCTGAACTGTCCTAACATTCACCTCCTCTCTAGAAATCTAAGCAACCCACCCTCTGACTCAATTCTGGCTTTAGGGTTTCCACTACCTGTCTGGAATATGAATTCCCATTCTTAGCATTTCTTGAGGAAACTCTTCTCGATTGTTACACTGTGGACATTTGAAGAAATGCTTTGCTGATGTGTGGGCATATTTCTGTAAGAAAAACATGGAAGAGCTTTGTTTTTAAGAACTCTTAGGCCACCTTCTTTCCACTTCTTCTTTCACCATACAAAGATGATTCTGCTAAGATAGTTTGACCGGGGGTACAGGAAAAGGAGTTTGGGTGGAGTAGTTTGGTAGAAAAGGAGTTTGGGATGTGAATCCAGATGTCAGACCTGGTGCCAAAATACATTCAAGAGAATTCTCAGGGGCCGGCCTGTGGCTCACTGGGGAGAGTGCGGTGCTGATAACACCAAGGCCCCAGGTTCGGATCCCACATAGGGATGGCCGGTTCGCTCACTGGGTGAGCATGGTGCTGACAACACCAAGCCAAGGGTTAAGATCCCCTTACCGGTCATCTTTATAAAAAAAAAAAAAAAAAGAGAATTCTCAGGAGTGCCTCAGCTATCATCCCTGGCCATGGGGCTTGGCAGTGCTGACAAAGTGGGGGTCAGGTAGCTGGATACATGTTTCCGTTTTCTTTCATCCCAGGAAGTAAGGCTGATTTTGAGGGTCCTTGACTCATTCTGGGATAAGCCCATTTGCTCTAGCAATTCTGAGGATTTTGCTCAGTCTAAATTTTATGAGTGAAGTCCTACAGGCCAAGGATTACCAGAGACTGGGCTGACATTTCTCTTAACTGCCCAGAACCAGCCCTGCATACAGGCCTCCATCATGGACCGCCAAAGCTGAGATGTGCCTGAGCATTCCCAGGGTGCTCTGGTTCCAGGCAGAGAACTACGGCAATTGTGGAAGGTCCCCCTGGGAAGAGAAGTCCCCACCTGTATGCACTTGCGGTGGTAGATAGCTTGACTACAACACGGGCTCTGGATGTTCTCAACACTTGCTTGGGATAAGTCTTCACAACACAAGACACAGATTTCCTCCCTCACATTCCCCTGTTGGATGTCCTGAGTTGGACGATGTTTTCCACAAAATGATCTGTGGCAGGGTAAACAGACTTGGTTTCTGATGCAGTTCCCCAGCTGCCCAGCCTAGGAAGGTCAATCAGCCACTCAGGCTGGTGCCTTGTGAACCTCCACATTCATGGGGAGGAGGAGAAGCAGGGTGAAGAACAGCCACATGCCTTCTCATGGCCATTCCCCCACTGAGAAAAGCTCCCAGGACTGTCTCCACAGCCTCCTGTTCTTGAAAGCCCCACTTAGTTCTGAGCAGCTGTCTAAGAACCCCAGCTGTCTGTAATTTAAGGAGGGGACAGGAAGCCCCTGTGAAATCTCCAAGTTAAGACACTGTTTCCCATTATTGAAAAGAGGAAAAGATTCACTGGTGAACCAAAACAGGCCTCTTGAGAACCAGACTCTGATTTCATTAGTGACTAAATAGCAAGTTGCAAAAGGGCAGCCCAACATTTCCCCTTCCACACTCACTTGTACTCTCCAAAAAACTGTGAAAGGCAACCCCTTTCTTGGCCACAAGGCAGATGGAAGTTTCTGAGGCACCGATCCTTCTGGCAGTTGATAGCAGCTCCCTTCTTCTTGCACACAAAGCAGATCTGCAAATGAGATCCCAGTGCTCAGGGCCCCAAGAAAGATAAGCAGATATGTGGTGGCACATCTTTCTATGGAATGAAAATTCTGTGAAGCAATAGCCATTCCTTTTCCTCTTGAAAGCTCTGGGGCACCCTGAAGCTGAGCTTCAAGTGGCACTGAACTTTTTTTGTTTTCACGGGGTGCTGCTCCCTTTCCTAACTTAGGACTCTACACCTCAAAGGAATATGGGGCTTAAGAGAAGGACCAGTTGGGAAATCCAAGTCTTTTGACTTCTAGACTAGCAACTAGGAAATAGGGATGATGAGAGAGGTATGAGAAGAGGACTACCCAAAGGTTTCTGTTTCAGGAGATTCTAACCTTCCTAGAAGCCCGGGCTGCCTCCTTTTTGATGTCTTCAGGCAGGAATCCATGGAAACCTCTGTTGGACTGGCCCCTCTGAGGCAGCTTGCTAGATAGGATCTGGGGGGCAGCAGAACCAGGCTGTCAACATTAATGATCAGTGAAATAGTGCTGTGGGGTGAGGTGAATGACAGGGTAATATAGCTGGCTAAGAAATAGAGCTTGGTTGAATATATATGCTTTTACAAGGTAATTTAATGAAGGCTTACATAGCACTAAGTGTTGGGTACTCTAAGGGCTGTTCTTTTTTTCTTTTATTTATTTATTTTTTCCTAAGGGCTTTTTTTTCCCCCCCCCTTTTTGTCTTTTTTACTGACTGGCAACGGGATCGCAACCCTCGGTGTTGAGCCCGCACCACGCTCAGCCAGTGAGCGGGAACCCGTCTCTACATGGGATCCGAACCCTCAGCCGGAGCGCCGCCGCACTCCCAAGCGGCGCACTCTCCAGTGCGCCATGGGGCCGGCCCTAAGGGCTTTTCAAATATTAATTTATTGGATCCTCTTAACAACCCTAGGAGGTAGATACTATTTTCATCCCCATTTTGTAGGAGAGATGATGTGACTTGCTCAAGGCAGAACTCCATAACCTGGACTCTTACCCACCTTTACACTATGCCACCTCTCATTTACTAAGGGTTACTATTATGTGCTGAGCACTTTGGGGAAACACTTCCTCTGTACTGACCCACTTTATGCTCACCACAACCCTATGATACAGATGCTACCGTGACCCTCATCTTACAGAGGAGGCCACTGAAGTACAGCATGGTAAGTGACATGGCTGGGGTCACAGAGCCAGGAGGAGCAGAGCCGTCATTCACATAGAACCCACACTCTTATCCCTCCAGCTGTATTGCCACTCACTATAGAATAATCTTCTCAGAGTCCTATAGGAAGGGAAACAGGGTTTTAAAATGTCCTGACTATAGTCATTCTGTATTATAGGGGAAGGGAAGGAATCGCATTTTTCTTTTAAAAACACACTTTAAAAGTCCTTTTGTTTCTGGAAAGTTCCCAAAGCAGTCTAGAATGGGAAACCAAAGTAAAAGAAGCTAAACTGTTCTGTTACATATAAAGGGAGAATATAAACATCCCACCTAACCCCCATTCCAAGAATCTTGCAAAAATATTGGGGAGGGTGCTAGACTCCCTGCAGTAATTTACATGAAATAAGTAATGGGAGCTCAGGTTATTTTATTATAACATTATGGAAAAAGTGACCCTACAATGTTAGATAACTTGAAGGTACTTAGATTACAGCTGTATGTTCCCAATTCTGCTTAAAACATATGTGACATATATTTTAACGTTAATTATCTCAGAGCTTTAGGATAATATGAGTGATTTCTGTTTTCTTCATATTTAAAAATTTTTGTTTATTTTTTGTGGCTGGCCAGTGCGGGGATCCGAACACATGGCCTTGGTGTTATGAGGCTGTACTCTAACCAACTGAGCTAACTGGCCAGTCCCTATGTTTTCTTTATATTTTTAAATATTATTCATGTTTTCTAAAATGAGCATAAACAGAAAAATCAATAGTAAAAGATTAGAAACAATCTAAATGTTCTTTCTTTCTTTCTTTCTTATTTATTTATTTATTTTTTAAATGACCGGTAAGGGGATCTTAACCCTTGACTTGGTGTTGTCAGCACCACGCTCACCCAGTGAGCGAACTGGCCATCCCTATACGGGATCCGAACCTGCGGCCTTGGTGTTATCAGCACCAAACTCTCCCGAGTGAGCCACAGGCCGGCCCCTAAATGTTCTTTAACAGGCAGTTGTTTTAATACTTTTTGGCACACCATACCATGAAATATTAATTAGCTATTAAAAAGAAAAAACTAGATCTATATGTTCTACATGGAAAGATCTCCAAAATATATGAAATGAAAAAAAAAAAAAAAACCAAGATACAAAACACTGTATATAGTATGTTTATTTTTATGTTAAAAATGTATATGCTTAGGGCCGGCCCGGTGGCGCACTGCTACAGTGCGCCGCTTGGAGCGTGGTGGCGCTCCCGCCGAGGGTTCGGATCCCACATACAGACTGGTTCCCGCTCACTGGCTGAGCGAGGTACGGGTGCAGCACCAAGGGTTGCGATCCCGTTGCCGGTCCCGGTCCGGTACGGGCGCAACACTGAGGGTTGCGATCCGTTGCCGGACACGAAAAAAGACAAAAAGGAAAAAAAAATGTATATGCTTATAAATGCATCAAAATTAACCAAGCCCTGTTACCTGACTGGACTGGCAAGAAAGGAAAATCACAGACCAATCTTTCTCATGAGGTTAAGCATAAAAATCAAACAAAATATTAGCAAACTGAATCCACCATCATATAAAAAGGATAATATGTTATGACCAAGTGGGTTTATAGCAGGAATACAAGATTAGTTTAACATTAAAGAATCCAGTTGATATAACAAATCACATTAAAGGATAAAAATCAAGATGATCTCAATAGATGCAGAAAAATCATTTGACAAAATTCAAAACACAATCATGATTCCTCAGCAAATTAGGAATAAAAGGGAACTTTAATAAAAAGCATCTATTAAAAAAACCTACATCTAACACCATATTTTAATGGTGAAAAACTACATGCTGTCCCCTGATGCTGGGAACAAGACAAAGATGACCACTCACATCACTTCTATTCAACATTAGGCTGAAGGTCCTAGCCAGTACAATGAGGCAAGAAGAAGAAATAAAAGACAAAGACTGGAAAGGAAGAAGTAGAACTGTCTTTATTCACATATGACACGATTGTGTACATAGGGAATACTAAGGAATTTACAAAAATTTTTTTTAAAAAAAATGACTAAACTAATCAGTGAATTTAACAAGATTGCAGGACACAAAGTCGATACACAAAAATAAACTGCATTTCTATATACCAGCTACAAACTTGCAAATGAAATAAAAAAAACCATTTACAATAGCATAACCACAAAATATTTAACACTGTTGAGATAAATTTTATTTTTTATTTTTATTTTATTTTATTTTTTTTAAAAGATGACCGGTAAGGGGATCTTAACCCTTGACTTGGTGTTGTCAGCACCACGCCCAGCCAGTGAGCGAACCGGCCATCCCTATATGGGATCCGAACCCGGGGCCTTGGTGTTATCAGCACCGCACTCTGTTGAGATAAATTTTAAAAGAACCAAA
Organism: Galeopterus variegatus; assembly: GCF_000696425.1. Classification (NCBI taxonomy): domain Eukaryota; kingdom Metazoa; phylum Chordata; class Mammalia; order Dermoptera; family Cynocephalidae; genus Galeopterus; species Galeopterus variegatus. The sequence goes on from NW_007726917.1 coordinate 241,703, forward strand.
TAAATAGAGAAATGTAACACATCCATGGATTAAAAGATTCAATATTGCTTGTTAATTCTTCCAAAACTGATCTACAAATTCAATGTAATTCTAATCACAATCCTAGCAGGCTTTTAAAAAAAAAAAAAAAAAAGAAAAACTGACAAACTTTGTTTAAAATTTATAAGGAAAAAGAAAGGACCTGATAGCTAGAACAATCTTGAAAAGGTTGCGGAACTTACAATACTTAATTTCAAGATACTATAATAAGGCCACAATAATCAAGACAGTGGGATAATGGTATAAGAATAGACACACAGATCAATGACATCAATAGATCATCCAGATCCACAGATACATGGTCAATTGATGATGACAAAGGCAGCAAAGTAATTCAATTGGCAGGCAAAGATTTCTTGGGACACACAAAAAGCACTAATTATAAAAGAAAAAACCAATAAACTGGACTTCATCAAAAATAAAAACTTGTTCTTCAAGAGACACCATTAAGAAAATGAAAAGGCATGCCACAGACCAGGAGAAAATAGTCTACCATATACATCTGAAAAAAATTTGTATGAAGAATATATAAATAATTCTTATAACTCAATAAAAAGAGAAAATAACACAATTTTTTAAATGGACAAAAATATTTGTATAGGTACTTCACAAAAGAAAATATGTGAATGGCCAATAAGCACATGAAAAGAAGCTAACATCTTTTAGTCATCAGAGAAATGCAAATTAAAACCACAATGAGATACCAGTACATACCCAGTAGAATGGCTAAAATTAAAAAGACTAACAATACGAAGTTTTGGCAAGAATATTGTGCAACTGGAACTCTCATAAATTGCTCATGGGAGTGCAAACTAGTACAATCACTTTGGGAACAGACTTGGCAACATTGTGTAAAGTTAAACATCTAGTTAACATACAACCAATAACTCCATTCCTAGGCATTTGCCCAAGAGAAGTAAAAACACATGTTCACAAAAAGACTTGCACATGAATGTTCATAGCAGCTTTATTCGTAACAGTCTCAAAATGGAAACAATTCAAATGTCCATGAACAGGTGAACAGATAAGCAAATTGTAACATATACAACAGAATACTACCAGGCAATAAAAAGGCACAGGCTATCAATGCATGCAACAACATGGAAGGAAGAAATAAGCCAGATATGAAAGAGTATAAACTGTATGATTCCATTTATATGAACTAAAAGAATAGGCAAAAATAACATATATAGATTATCTCTGGTGGGATTGACTAGAAGGCGCTAGGAGGGAGCTTTCTGGGGTGATGGAAATGTTATTTATTTTGATTGGGGCGGTGGTTACATGGGGATATACATTATCAAAACTCATCAAACTATATGCTTAAAATTGGTGCATTTTATAGTATGCAGATTATACCAAAAAAAAAAAAAAAAGAATACTGAGGAAAAATAACTGGAAGGACATTACAAATGTTGACAGCATGTTTCTGTGGAGAGGGAGGATTAGGAATATTATTTTGGGAAGAGACTTTCTGTTGCATATGCTTTATATTGTCAGGATTTTATACCAAGCACATATATTATTTTTTTAAAAATAGATTTACAAAGAAAAAAGTTTTTATTTTATTAACGGAAAAACAAACAGGGCTCTGAATATAAAAGGCTAGGTACAAACATAGAGAATAGTCTGTATAGAACTAAAAGCCAAAGGGCCATAGGACATTCAAAGCAAAGGAGGCCTTATACTCACAAGACAGAAATAATGCACGCTGAGATTGCCTTTCTGAAGAAATTCCCCTAATTTTTCGGGATCCCCAGGTTCTTGAAGGCATAACCGGCAAACTGGAAGAGAGAACATTATGAATTACAGGTTTGGCTCAAGTTGATCGTTAAGAATGGAAGAGATGAGTGGAAACATAACCATCTCTTTAAGTATAGAAAGGAGTAGAGTATTGGGGAAATGGGTCATTCTGGCAAGGAGGAAGGTTGAGGTGAGATCTTATTTGGTAATCAGTTAAGTCTTTATACAATTTTGGCCACACTGAAGGAGTTGGTTGCAAATGTTTGCTTTATTATCATTATTATTATTTTGTCTCAAGTGGCTTTAATGAACTTGTGTTTTGAACTTTGGACAAGAAATTTAAAAATGACAGTCCCTGAGCTCTTCATGATTTTAGAGAATCTGGGAAGGAAGTGAGGTTGACAGTGAGAAACAACTTTACTGCCCCACAGGTGCTTTTCTTTTCTTTTCTTTTCTTTTTTTTTTTTCCTTTTTGTCTACAGGTGGTTTCCTTTGCTGAGGTCTGGAGGCAGTGGATGAATACAACGTCCAGTCTTTCTTACCAGGCCCTGAAGATGGTTTCCTCTGGGTTACTCTCTTAGTCTTGGCATCTGGAGGCAGTGGATGAATACAACCTCCAGTCTTTCTTACCAGGCCCTGAAGATGGTTTCCTCTGGGTTACTCTCTTAGTCTTGGCAGATTTTCTATACAAAAGAAAAAAGAAGTGCAAGATGGTCTTTAAAAACCCTGTCGATAACTCTTGTAACATTTCCCTTAGAATGCCATTCATGGGTCTGATGAAGGACCAAAATATCTAAAGGCTAAGACATGTTTCTTTTCAAATTTCAAAGTTTTTTGAAAGCACAAAACATACTCATTGAGTTGAGGGTAGGGACCAGATGGTAACCATCTTTCTGTCCCGAGTGCCCGTACTTCCCATGTTGACTGAATGAACGCAAGAGCAAACCCCTTTTTACTCTTTTACTGTTTCTGCTGCCAACTACTCTGAATCTCAGGTGGTATCACCTTCATTAAGTATACTAAAATGATACCAAAATTGACTGAGCATTTCCTATTGCTAGGCATTATTCATGGCACTGTACATGTATTAGCTCAGTGAATTTACAGTAGCTGTATGAATCTACAGAACACCCTAAAAATTGGGTGCTATTATTATGCATTTTCCAGACGAGGAGATTAAGACACAAAGAAATTAAGTGACTTTTCCCAGGTTAGCAAGTGGCAGAATCAAAATATGGTTGGTTGGTTGTTGTTTTTTCATTTTTTTGGCAGCTGGCCGGTATAGGGATTGAACTCTGGACTTTGGTAGCACCATGATCTAACCAAATGAGCTAACAGAGATAGAATATGAATCTAGGTGGTAATGTTCCAGAGCCAGCACTTTGCTACTAGGGACAGCTGTGGGAACACAGGTAGGGCAGCTTCCACAGGACCACTGGTGTGTGCCTCCTCACTGGCCAAATCCAGCCCCCAAGACCAAGCCAAAGGGGGGGAAAAGTACAGTATATACCACAGGCCATTGGACAATTTCTCCCAAATTCTCTTATGTCATCTACTCTACCTCAATCTTTGGTGTTCCTTCTCCTTTTCTTTTATAGTCTTCATTCGCTGCTGTCTCTCTTTCCTATCTTGAATTCTTCTATACTATTATGAGGACAATACAGGCTCTTCCAACTATAAATATAAACCAGGCTTGGTCAGCAATTTCATTCTACATTCCGTTATCAAGTTCCATCAGGTCAATGCAACAGTGCTCCTCACCTCCAAACCCATGTGATGGAATGACAGGGACACACCCAGTATTGTGCTAGTAATAGTCAATAATTATTAAATTGTGCCAAGAACTGTCCTAGGCACTTTACATGTGTTAGCTCACAAAAACCCCACGCAGTAGGTACTGTTATTATCCCCATTTTCAAGACAAGGAGACTGAGGCATAGAGAGGTAAATATCTTGCCCAAGGTCAGAGTTAGTAAATGATATAGGTGGGTTTTAAAGCCAAGTCGCCTGGCTCCAGAGGCCAATATTAACTCGCGTGTTATACTGCTGTCAACAGCAGTGTAAGAACCTGAAAATACTGCTTGACCTAGCTAAGTAGTTCTTTTTTTCTTTGTGCTTACTAAATGCCTGAGGTAGCACTCAGTAAAAATGGCTCCTTTTGCACCCAAGTATAGGTGCCTTAATTCTACCCAGTAAAAGGTAGATAAGATAGTTCTTTCAGGAAAGGAGCCTGCGAGATTTTGGCTGCCTAAAAGCAAGAACTCCCTTTAGTGAGACAAGAGACAACACTGACAATACTAATCACCCCCTTAGTTCGTATCGCTTCTTTCCCCCAGAGTCAGATGGCCACTGAGGTTTGGCCTGTTCCCAACCTTTCTCTAGACCTGAGCAGAGTAAAATACTCAAAAGTGGAGAAGACACCTTGCCACTCCTCCAGCCACCAATGTCAGCAGACTACAAAGTACAGTTTTCATTGGTTAAGGAGGAAATCCCTGAAAGTGCAGGACGACAAAAGAAATAAAATCCACCACTATGAAGGAAGGAGGGTGTCTAGAAAGGCAGGTGAGAGGAGAGGGACAGCATTTCCTAAGAGAGCTGGGGGAATTACGTCACTCCAGGCGATATACTCTGGTACCCAGGGCCTTGGATCTATTTTCAGGTACTTTCAACTATTCTACAGGAACAGCACTACTAAGGCAATTAGCTGTTCAGAAAACCAATTCTCTCCTGCCCCCCCTCCCCCGCCTTCTTTGTGGTTGCTCCATCTCCTCTTCTAGCCCATATGTTGCTGTTGCAGAAGTAATGAGCTTTGTTGGCTTCTTCCTCAACAAAAGCACTTGGACAGGCTGGAAGAGGAGAGAGAAGGGCGTGCGCTAACGCTACTATTCTCATAAGGGATCTACCAGAGCTGACTACCGAGCAGTCCCCAGTTGCTGGGGGTATCCCGACCATCTGGCAAGAGACATAAAACCTTGAAACTTCAGTTCTTTGCATCGCTGGACCAAGACGTTCCTGGAATAGGATTCTGTGCACACTGGTGTTATAAGATGCAACAATCTTCAAAACGTCTGAGGAGGGACGTTGCAAATGCGGGCTTCCACAAGCTGCTCAGTTCGTAATTTCCTAACCCGGCGGATGCTCCCTAGAAACGCTTACCAAGTTGTTTCACCGGATAAGAGCTGGGTAAATGCTTGTTGAGAAAATTAAAAATCAACGTGTTCGGTCCCGCCGCCGCAAGAATAAACAGTGATTTATTCGGAAAATACGTATCGGCGTGGCCACAACCGTCTCCCGGAGGTAACAGCCAGAGAAGAGACTCAAGGAGCATCCCGCGGATGCCAGACCAGGCTCACGTCGCGCCTGCAGGGCGGCTAATGCGGGGCCGGACCGGAGGTCACCTCCACCGCTCCCTCCTCACGGTAGCTCACGGGCCGCCGCTGCCGGCCGGGCCGCCCGCCCAGCTGTAGCTGAGGGCGCCGCTGTCCCGGAGATTTGTTCGTTGTCACAAGCCGTGGTAGCTACTTCACGGGCGGCCACCCCGCGCGGTGACTGCGCCAGCGGTGGGAGGGAGCGCGCAAACGGGGCCGGGTCACGGTGACTGAGACCCACGGAGACCGCGGCGACTGGGACCGTTGGCAAACCGAGACCTCTAACGGCCGCGCGCTAACGGCCGCGCGCCCGCCCCGCCCCTTCCTCTCGCGCCTCCGGCTCCCGACACCGCCCTCGCCCCCACCCCTTCCTCTTGCCCCAATCCCCGCGCGTGCGCGTACGCCTCCGAGCGCGTCTCCGAATCGGCAGTCAGACCGGCGGGGTACCAGCCCAGAGGTGGGGCGGGGCCGTCGCGCTGTGGTGACGTCGTGCCGCCGGCGCGGGCGGGTGACGCGGCGGGACCCGTTGTCTGTGTGTGGGGCTGAGGGGCCCCGCGGGTAGCAGGGGCTCCCGGCGGGGGCGGCGGGGGGTCGGGAGGGCCTGGACATGGCGCTGAGCGGCCGCCCCGCGGGAAGATGAACAAGGGCTGGCTGGAGCTAGAGAGCGATCCGGGTGAGGAGGGGGCTGGGCTTGTCGGGGGCTGGGGAGGCCGGATGGGCCGGGGGTGCGCCTGCCTGACCCCCCACCCTCTCTTGTCGCCCCACCCAGGCCTCTTCACCCTCCTGGTGGAAGATTTCGGTAAGAGCCTCCCCTGCCCGCCGGACCGGGGCCTGGGGCCCATCCCTGAACCCTTGTTCCAGGGCCAGGGGCTGCCCTTCCCGACCTCTTTCCTTTTCTGATCGCAGGTGTCAAAGGGGTGCAGGTAGAGGAGATCTATGACCTTCAGAGCAAATGCCAGGGGTGAGTGGCTGGGCACCAGGGCCTCCCCTTACATCCAGAGGGCTGAGGAAGGGTCTGGGGAAGAGTGACCCTCAAGGGAGAAAGAATCAGGAACACCAAGTTGTAAAGTCTCACATCAGGAAGCATCCATCCTGTGTGGGTGCTCTCCTATTTAAGCGGATTTTTTCCCTGTGAATCTTCCCTCAACGCTTCCCTTTACGTAGTAGCCCCCTCCACAACCCTAACCATTCTTTGGAGTACAGTTCAGCTGTCTTTTCTGGTCTTGCAGCAGGAAGCCCCAGGTCATACAGTGCCTTTTATGCAGCTGTGTAATTTATTAATTACAATGTGCCCATGTGTGCAGTGGCTTTAATCCCCACACAAAGGCAGTTCTGTATTAATTGGTTGGTGTGACAAGGCCCCTCTTGGTGCCCAAACTCAGGGTCTCATCTTGGTGATTTTGCAGAATAGAGGTGTAGAAAAACTGCTACAGTGACTGAACCAAGAAGTCTGCTTTAGTTTCCTGGGAAAGAAGGGATTAGTGTGGGGGTTTATTTGCTTCCCTGGCTGCATTGGGGTCCAGGCTTTGGGGTCCACAAGTGAAAATTAATGTTTAAATTCCTCGTCAGAGTTTTCGGTTTGCCTTACATTGTGTTCCCTGCCCCGTCCATTGGTTCCAACTTTTTTTCTCTTACCCAGAACCATAGACTTCATAAAGAGGACTCCTGGAGCACCACAGCCAAAAGCTGATGCTTGACTCTGCCTGTGGCAGGCCTTGGGGTGTGAGGGCTCAGGGCCACTTTAGACACAGTGTTGGGAAGAAGTGAGGGGAGAAGTGGGATCACAGCAAAGGCACCTGAATGATGACATGGTGCAAAGGAATAGAGAGAGATGGAAGGGGATGCTGATTGCCTTCTGTCCCTTGGCTGATCTAGCTCTGCCCCTTACTTCCCCTAGCCCTGTATATGGATTCATTTTCCTGTTCAAATGGATCGAAGAGCGTCGGTCCCGTCGCAAGGTCTCTACCTTGGTGGATGATACGTCCGTGATTGATGATGATATTGTGAATAACATGTTCTTTGCCCATCAGGTCTGCTGGGCCCTGTGCTTTGTCTGGAGGGTGGGATGCTCTTCCATTTTCTTTGCTTGTGAAGTGGAAGTGTGGGAAGGCAGCAGGAGGAGTAAGCAGATACCAAGGGCGGTGATTATAGAAATTCCTTGGCAGAAAGAACTGAGTCTTATTCACTAAAGGCAAGATCTTTAGAGCAGGGTGGTATCTGAGTACACTCTCCATATCCTCATACACCTGGTGGGTATTTAGTTGGTTCTTGTTAAATGAACAAATATTGGGTGAAGAAGAGGGGAGCTGATGAGTGTTGTTGTCCAGATATGACTGCCCCTCTCTGGATCCCCATTCCCCATGAGTATGGGCTTGGAGGAACTTGGGGCTTGGAGTGAGGGATGCAGTTTATAGATGTCTATTCTTGGTTTCACAGCTGATCCCCAACTCTTGTGCCACTCATGCCTTGCTGAGTGTGCTCCTGAACTGCAGCAACGTGGACCTGGGACCCACCCTGAGTCGCATGAAGGACTTCACCAAAGGCTTCAGTCCTGAGGTAGGCCACAGTACCTTAATCCTGGCTTATAGCTGGCTGGACAGGTCTGACCTTCAGGGCCACTGGTAATGCCACCATATGGTATTTGGTACTATTAAGCTGTTTCCTTTCAAACAATCACTTATATTACATTTGACCCTTAAATTAATTATATAAGACAATTGGTTTTAGGCCCAATTGTCAGGAAAAGAGACAGACCTAGGGAGGGAAGAGACTTTCCTTAAGTCACATCATGTCAGAACCTTCTTTGTCAGGACTTTTTCATGGTAGACGCTTTTTAATTTAATTTTGTTTTGTTTTGGGTGGCTGGCCTGTCTGGGGAACTGAACCCTTGACCTTGATGTTATAACATAGCACTCTGACCAACTGAGCTAACTGGCCAGCCCCTGTCAGGACTTTTTCTATCAGGCCATGTTGCTTCCCACTGTTCACTGTATTGTGCCAGGCTGGTACATCCCATCTCTTTGGGGCTCAAGAGCTCTCTTCTGCCCCTGCCCCCGACTAGCCCTTTAGGAAAGTTTATGCTCCTTCAAATGCCTGGAATGCCTCCAGGACCTGTTTTCTGGAGTTTTGAGGCCCACCTGAGAAGTTGTTCTGATTTGGCCTTATTTTCTTTCCTCTAGAGCAAAGGATATGCAATTGGCAATGCCCCGGAGTTGGCCAAGGCACACAATAGCCATGCCAGGTGTGTGTAGGAGCTGTGGTAGCCGATGTAGGTGGGGATGGGGGGGGGGGGTCAGTTTTTGGTCCCTAACTGTATTCTTCCTCAGGCCTGAGCCACGCCACCTCCCCGAGAAGCAGAACGGCCTTAGTGCAGTGCGGACCATGGAGGCATTCCACTTTGTCAGCTATGTGCCTATCACAGGCCGGCTCTTTGAGCTGGATGGGCTGAAGGTCTACCCCATTGACCATGGTATGCATTCTGACCTGGAGGCCTGTTGGTTTTCTTTCCTTACCTCCTGGGGAGCTGAGGTTCTTGGGACCCAATGGTGGGCAGGGAGAAGAGGGCAGTTACTGAGGACATCTGACTCTGGCCAGGATTTCACCCTACACTGCATTGCCTGACCTGCTCCTGACTCCCTGGCTCTTCTGCTACTCTCTATCTTCCTTCCCACTCCTGGCCTGTCCAAACTCAGGGTTTCCCACCTGTTGATTCTTCGTCTTGGTCTCCCCTAGGGCCCTGGGGGGAGGATGAGGAGTGGACAGACAAAGCCCGGCGGGTCATCATGGAGCGTATTGGCCTCGCTACTGCAGGGTAAGGGCCCTGTGTCTGCCCGGCTCTACCATCTGGAGCTATTTCCCCTTTGGGGAGGACAGAGAGAGGCCAGATGATTTGTAAATTGCAAGGCCATGTGGTAAATCTGGCAAGATTAGGCTTAGATCTTAGGCTTCCAACTCCTTGCCCTATTTCCTGTGGGCCTGCCTATGGTCTGCTCCAGGATGGGTTGAGGGAGGTGCAGGCCTTGGTGGAGCCTTGGGTGGCCCAGGTGTGCTAGCTTACTTCCTGACAGGCCCCTCACACAGCTCATTTGAAGGCACCAGCTCAGGTGCCTGGTGTGCATGGCCAGCCGGTGCCTGCCTATTGGGGTAGGGCCTATACCACTGCTGCAGGTGTGACTGCAGGGAGCCCTGCCAAGATATTTGCCTCAACTTGATGGTGGGGCCTGGGCAGGAGCTGCTCTCATGGCTGCGGCTGTGACTGCAGGGAGCCCTACCACGACATCCGCTTCAACCTGATGGCAGTGGTGCCCGACCGCAGGATCAAGTATGAGGCTAGGCTGCACGTGCTGAAGGTGAACCGTCAGACAGTACTGGAGGCCCTGCAGCAGGTGGGTGCCCCTCCTGCCTGGCCCTTGTCCAGCCTAACCTTGCCCACCTTTCCCCCACTGTGGCATCTGACTCTTATTCCCAAATCACACTGTCTTGTGGATCTGGGCCTCAGCTAACCACTCCTTTCCCTTGCTCCCTTTGTGGGAAATGTGGAACTTGGGATAGGGGAGGAGAATAGCTTCTAAAAGGAGGTTTTGGTTTGGCTGTTGTATTTCTCTGTGAGTGGATGGTTAGAGCCAAGGCCATAATGCTTTCCTTTAGCTCTTAGCTGTTTAAAGTAGAGGCCTGGGTCTATCTTCCCTCCTCTAAACCTTGGATTCTGTTTTCAGCTGATTAGGGTAACACAGCCAGAGCTGATTCAGACCCACAAGTCTCAAGAGTCACAGCTGCCTGAGGAGTCCAAGCCAGCCAGCGGCAAGTCCCCCTTGGTGCTGGAGTCAAGCAGGGCCCCAGCAGCTTCTGAGGCCACCCACACAGGTACTGGGGGACTTGGGCCTCTTGTAGGCCTCAGAACCACCCCATTGTAGCTTAATCTGGGGGCCCCAAGCAGAGCTGCAGCTTCTGAGGCCACCCACACAGGTACTGGGGGACTTGGGGCCTCTTGTAGGCCTCAGAACCACCCCATTGTAGCTTAATCTGGGGGCCCCAAGCAGAGCAAGTCTTTTTTATGGAGGCACTTGGGCAGTGGTACAGAGGATCCTACTGGAGGCCTAAAAACCCCAGTGCCTGAAACTCTTCTCCTCAGAACATAGAGGGAGAGTAGTTCTTCCCTAAAGAGAGGCACCTGTAAAAGGCTGCCATTACCACAGGTCCCTGAGCCCTTCTCTGTAACGTACACTCCCTTTCTTGTTTTCTCTAGATGATTTTTTCTTCTTTCTGCTTCCTTGTTTTTGGCGGCTGGTTGGTTTGGGGATCCGAACCCTTGACCTTGGTATTATCAGCATCATACTCTCCCAAGTGAGCTAACCAGCCAGCTCCCACTTTTTTTTTTTTTCCCCCTCTGTCTCATTCTTCTCCCAGTCTTTCTGTGGGGCCATGGCTTAGAGTTGCTGACTCCCATTCTGCCAGCTGGCTTGGCTGTTCTCTAGAAAGGGAGGAGGAGCAGTGCTGTGTCACAGGACTGGGGAGATTGAGCTTTTCTTGAGCATTCGGCTAAAGGTCCCGCCTGTGCTCCTTGTCCTGTCTCAGATGGCGTGGAGGAGGTGACTGGTTCATGCCCACAAGCCACAACCCACAGCCCTCCCAGCAAACCTAAATTGGTGGTGAAGCCTCAAGGGAGCAGCCTCAATGGGGTTCCCCCCACCCCCACGCCCATTGTCCAGCGGCTGCCAGCTTTTCTAGACAATCACAACTATGCCAAGTCCCCCATGCAGGTAAGTTGGGAGCACCATTGCAGGATTCCTTCCAGGATTCTTTTTTTTTTGTGACCAGTAAGGGGATCACAACCCTTGGCTTGGTGTCGCCCACACCATGCTCAGCCAGTGAGCGCACCAGCCAGTTCCAGAATTCTCTTAAGAGGCCACAACAGGCAGTTTCCCCATGTAGTTCCCTGGTGTTTGCCCTTTGCCTGGCCTTGAGCTGTTAGGCTCCTCTGTCTGATACTCAGAGGCCTTCACAGTGGCAGGGGATTAGGGAGGCAGGGAGAGCTCCTCTGACTTTAAATCCAGTCACATGGCTTTGGGGTTAAACGTTTAGGGCATCCTCCTTGATATAACTCTACAGGTTGGGTTCTGCTGGCAAAATAAAGGCATGAGTTTCAGGGCTTTCTGTGTCTCTTAGAACTTAGGACTCTTAGGATTCCGTAGGGTCCTGTGCAGTGCAGGTGGGTGGCAGCGTCCCCAGGAGCCAAGGGTGGGCTGTGGAGCACCTGGAGGGGTTCAGTGGACTCAGCCTAGAGGGCTGTGTTGGCTTTCTCTCTTGCTATGAGTGCTATGCACAGCATGGGCTGAGAAACCCCTGCTTATGACTGCCTTGCTCTCTGCCTCAGGAGGAGGAGGACCTGGCAGCAGGTGTGGGCCGCAGCCGAGTTCCAGTCCGCCCACCCCAGCAGTATTCAGATGACGAGGATGACTATGAGGATGACGAGGAGGATGACATGCAGAACACCAACTCTGCCATTAGGTCAGCCCCAGCTCTGTCAGGCTAGCATGCTCTGGGTACCTCGGATCCTATCCTAAGTATTCTAGCCTGTGTCTGGGGATGCCTTTCAGCAGATAACACTGAGCACCTACAGAGTTCAGGGCCCTGGGAGAGGCTGGCATGAAGGGGCTGACCCCAGGTGCCTAAGAAGTTTTTGGTGGGCTTGGGGGAGCACTGAGCACATAAGCATACATCAAGGCATGTCTCATTAGAGGTGGCCTTTCAGCTGGCCCTTGCAGGGTTGGTTGGGGCGGGGATAGAGGAGCTATGGGTGGTGGGGAATGCACCTTTGCTGGAAGACACTGCATTGGCAAAAGGCTAGAAGTGAGGCAGTGGGAATAGAGGAAGTGTCCTTTGAGGACACATGGCTGCAGCTGACAGAGCTTAGGGTGCCAGCCTGGCATGGCTGGGTCAAGCTGCTTGGACCCAGTACGAAGAGCTTCAGGATCAGCCCATGGAGACCAGAATGTGTTCAAGCCATTCTGGACATTGATGGGTGTGGTCACCTGGCCTGTTCCCTTGCCTTACCTCTTCTTGGGCCCCACAGATACAGGCGGAAGGGGACAGGGAAGCCAGGGCCGTTGAGCAGTTCTGCGGATGGGCAGCTGTCAGTGCTGCAGCCCAACACAATCAACGTCTTGGCTGAGAAGCTCAAAGAGTCCCAGAAGGACCTTTCAATTCCTCTGTCCATCAAGACTAGCAGCGGGGCTGGGAGTCCAGCTGTGGCAGTGCCCACACACTCCCAGCCCTCGCCCACTCCCAGCAATGAGAGCACAGACACAGCCTCTGAGATTGGCAGCGCTTTCAACTCCCCACTGCGCTCGCCCATCCGCTCGGCCAACCCCACACGGCCCTCCAGCCCTGTCACCTCCCACATCTCCAAGGTGCTTTTTGGAGAGGATGACAGCCTGCTGCGTGTTGACTGCATACGCTACAACCGTGCTGTCCGCGACCTGGGTCCTGTCATCAGCACAGGCCTGCTGCATCTGGCTGAGGACGGTGTACTGAGTCCCCTGGCACTGACAGGTGGGCCTTAGGCTGGCTCACTGGCCACTTGGCATACCCAGGAGGGAAATGGCCAAATGACCACAAAGTATTCTGCACTTTGATGGGTCTTTTTGTGCCTTCTCTTCCCAGAGGGTGGAAAAGGTTCCTCACCCTCCAACAGACTGAGCCAAGGCAACCAGGAGTCCAGCAGCCCAGAGGAGAAGGAGGTGGTAGAAGCCACAGATAACAGAGAGAAGACTGGGCTGGTCAGGTCTGGCTCGGATCCTATCCTAAGTATTCTAGCCTGTGTCTGGGGATGCCTTTCAGCAGATAACACTGAGCACCTACAGAGTTCAGGGCCCTGGGAGAGGCTGGCATGAAGGGGCTGACCCCAGGTGCCTAAGAAGTTTTTGGTGGGCTTGGGGGAGCACTGAGCACATAAGCATACATCAAGGCATGTCTCATTAGAGGTGGCCTTTCAGCTGGCCCTTGCAGGGTTGGTTGGGGCGGGGATAGAGGAGCTATGGGTGGTGGGGAATGCACCTTTGCTGGAAGACACTGCATTGGCAAAAGGCTAGAAGTGAGGCAGTGGGAATAGAGGAAGTGTCCTTTGAGGACACATGGCTGCAGCTGACAGAGCTTAGGGTGCCAGCCTGGCATGGCTGGGTCAAGCTGCTTGGACCCAGTACGAAGAGCTTCAGGATCAGCCCATGGAGACCAGAATGTGTTCAAGCCATTCTGGACATTGATGGGTGTGGTCACCTGGCCTGTTCCCTTGCCTTACCTCTTCTTGGGCCCCACAGATACAGGCGGAAGGGGACAGGGAAGCCAGGGCCGTTGAGCAGTTCTGCGGATGGGCAGCTGTCAGTGCTGCAGCCCAACACAATCAACGTCTTGGCTGAGAAGCTCAAAGAGTCCCAGAAGGACCTTTCAATTCCTCTGTCCATCAAGACTAGCAGCGGGGCTGGGAGTCCAGCTGTGGCAGTGCCCACACACTCCCAGCCCTCGCCCACTCCCAGCAATGAGAGCACAGACACAGCCTCTGAGATTGGCAGCGCTTTCAACTCCCCACTGCGCTCGCCCATCCGCTCGGCCAACCCCACACGGCCCTCCAGCCCTGTCACCTCCCACATCTCCAAGGTGCTTTTTGGAGAGGATGACAGCCTGCTGCGTGTTGACTGCATACGCTACAACCGTGCTGTCCGCGACCTGGGTCCTGTCATCAGCACAGGCCTGCTGCATCTGGCTGAGGACGGTGTACTGAGTCCCCTGGCACTGACAGGTGGGCCTTAGGCTGGCTCACTGGCCACTTGGCATACCCAGGAGGGAAATGGCCAAATGACCACAAAGTATTCTGCACTTTGATGGGTCTTTTTGTGCCTTCTCTTCCCAGAGGGTGGAAAAGGTTCCTCACCCTCCAACAGACTGAGCCAAGGCAACCAGGAGTCCAGCAGCCCAGAGGAGAAGGAGGTGGTAGAAGCCACAGATAACAGAGAGAAGACTGGGCTGGTCAGGTCTGGGCTGGGCGAGCCCTTGAGTGGGGAGAAGTATTCACCGAAGGTGAGCCTCCTTTGTGCTTTCTTTTCCAATCCTGGCAGAGGGAAGGGCCTGGGCCACTGCTACCCAGGTGCTGGGTTCTCAATTGGAATTTTGGTGTGAAGGTTGGTGGCTGGAGCCAGGTCCTGGGAAACTTTTCTGGGTTAGGTGGTGGCAGGGCCTCAGTAGTTTCCATGGACTCTGGCCTCTAGTTGCCTCTGGGGAGTGGGACTTTGGTGCTGGCCAGCCCACCTCAGGTACAGTGCTGGGTTTTGGCAGGAGCTGCTGGCACTGCTGAAGTGTGTAGAGGCTGAGATTGCAAACTATGAGGCCTGCCTCAAGGAAGAGGTGGAGAAGAGGAAGAAGTTCAAGGTAGGTTCTCTCTCCAGCTGCCTGGTCCTCCGTCCTCTCCCGATGTCAGCTGGTAGCTGCTGTGGGGAGATGGGCTGTGGTGCCCTCACTCTTCTCTCCCGCAGATTGATGACCAGAGAAGGACCCACAACTATGACGAGTTTATCTGCACCTTCATCTCCATGCTGGCTCAGGAAGGTGAGGTGACTCACTGGCATCCCCTGCTAAGCGCCATGTCCTTCAGGTCCCCCCTCCCTTGGGCCTCTCCTGAGGCTTGAGCAGCTGGTGGGGCATAGGGAGGACTGCAAGAGCCTCAGCTCCTAGCTGGAAGCTGTCGCTGATTGAGCAGTTGGCTGCTGGGCAACGAGCCACCTGCTCAAGTGTTTCTGCCTCTCTATAGGCATGCTGGCCAACCTGGTGGAGCAGAACATCTCAGTGCGGCGGCGCCAAGGGGTCAGCATTGGCCGGCTCCACAAGCAGCGGAAGCCTGACCGGCGGAAACGCTCTCGCCCCTACAAGGCCAAGCGCCAGTGAGGACTGCTGGCCCTGATGCTGCAGCCCACTCTTGCCGCATAGACCTCACAAGGGTCCCTCTCCCTGCCTTGAGCCCTTTTCCCAGTATTACTGAATAGTTCCAGCCAGAGCCCAGCCCTGGGAATGGGAGCCAGGCTGCATTCACTGCGTTGTGCCCTGGGGCCTGGCAGGGGGCTGGTCACCTCATAGTGCTCCAGAAGCAACAGCTGGAGTTGGGGCACAGCAAGGTGCTGCTGCTTCCTCCACAGCCGGCTGTGGAGTGGCAGGACCTGGCCCTTCTGCCTGGGAAGCAGAATATAGATTTTATCTATCAGAGATGTCTATTTTTCTGGGCTGCAACCCATCTTGTCACCGCATTGACATAGCTGGCTTCCTGACTCTTTCTTTACTAGCAGCTGTCATCCTGGTGGGCCCAGGTCCCTGCATCACACCAGGGTCACAACTGCAGGGTCCCGGTTGGGGGCCTGGGTGGGCATTGGGCCCTGCTGCTCTAGCCACAGCCACTTTCTTCATTCCTCTTGGGAGAGCACCAAACTCAGGGACCCAGCTGCTGGGCTGGATTGGGGTGGGGTGTCCCAGCGAGGCTGGGATGAGCAATCTGTTGGGGTACCATGGCCTGAGCAGAGAGAAGTGCTTGAACTGTTCGGTAGCCTGTAGACTGCCCTCTTAGTTATGCCTGAGCTTGTCAAAATTGCTCTCTGCAGCAAGGCTAGGGGCTCTTTGCCTTCAGTGTTGTGGCCCTGGCTATGGGCCTACCTTGGGCTCCTGGCTCTGTCCCTGAAGCCTGGGGCTCAGAGGAGCCTCTGCCTATCCCCTCAGTATTACTATGTCTCATTCCTCTTAGGGATAGCAGAGATAGAGCTGCTTACAGGAAGCTGGCATCACTCAGCTCTCCCTTCTATGTTGGCTTCCTCAGTCTCTGCAAGGAACTCAGTGTGTGGGGGACAGCAGGATCAAGACAACCAATTGGAGCCCCTGTGTTCCCAGAGGGCCTGATGCCAAGAGATAATGGACTCAGCACAGCCTCTTGGAGCTCAGGCCCCAGACATAGCTCCATGGTCTCTGCCAGATGGCTTTGCGGTGATCCAGGCAGGCCCTTTATCTGTACATAGTGACTGGGCGGGCTGGCAGGTGTCGCAGCTGCCTCTCTGGGCTGAGTATGGCCTGATCCCTCTGACCCCTGTAAATACAGGATCAATGAATGAATAAAACTCTCCTCAGAAATGAACCCTCTTCTGGTTGCTGGCCTGAGGTTTGTAGGCTAGGCTGCAGTGGGAACAAGGCACCTGTTAGACCTGGGCCGAAGGCCCTATGAGCACAGAAGTGAGAAGTATGCATTCTTGGGGCATCTCTGGCCTTCTGGGCTGGAGATCTTTGGGACCGTAGGTCTGGGATTTAGGAACTGGGCTGAGGAGGGGCTTCAGGTGGGCTGTGGACAAGGTGCACTTCAAGGGGAGAGGGTGTATCTTTCACCAGATCTAGTGGTTTTGCAACCTGGAGAGCTGCTGGGGCTGTGGGTTGAGGAGACAGGGCTGCCTCTAGTCCTGCCTAGTGCATTCTGGGAGGTATGCATCTCTTCCCTTGTGTTTGGACAGACACAGCAGGCCAAAGCTAACTGCATTCTCTGCTGAGGTTGCTGCAGCTCCTCACCTCCCTGGCAGAGTCCTACACAGGGGACCTCATGCAAGCAGCTGAGGCACAGCTGGACTGCTTGGAAAACTCAAATTTAATGACCCCAGTCCTTCTGTCCAAGTCTAGTAGTCCAGGGCACAGATGAGGGCCACACCACGCTTTATCCAGTGTTGCTGGGGCTGGTCGGTGGGGATCTCCACAGCAATGACATAGTTGGTCGAGTGGCCTGTGGTTGATAATGTTCCTGGAGCAGGCAAGGAGGGGAGGGTTAGTTAGTGCTGTCATTACTATAGCAGGGATTGGGTAGGGGCAAGGGCAGTGGGTTTGGCAGACTGAGTTGAGGATGTGGAGGGAGCCCTGATACAGGAGGAAACCTGCCTGGTGAGTGGGTCTGGCCAAGGCTCAGGCCTGTTGGGTTATTGAATTTGGGATTAAAATAGGGATGGGAGAGTTGACGCCATTGTTTATTTTCTGATGGACCCATCCTAGGTCCACCCCTCTTCCGGGCCTCATTTACCCCTCTGAACATAGCAGGCTGAGAGTCATAGGCTCCCAAGACCCAAGGTGGATCTGCTGATGGAGGCAAGCAAGCGGTGAGCTCAGGGGCCTCCCCACAGCCTCTGAGCCCAGCTCCTGGGCCTTAACCTGTCTGCTGCTAGTCTGGCTTTCTCCTGACCTAAGTCTGTCAGCCTTCCTGTTCAGCTAGCCTGGCTCAGTCTACATGGCTTGGGCTGGGCTGGGCTGGATCAGTCTTGGGCCCCCACTTGTAGGGTAGGCTCCCTGCCCTGGGCCCCCTACCAGCACGGGTCAGCGTCTTGTAGATGGGGCACAGGTAGAAGTCCTGGTCCTCAGCCTTGCGGTTGGGGGTTGGCAACAGCCAGATAACAGCCATCTCTGTGTACAGCTCCTTGGGCCGAGACTCAGCCAGCTGGAAGGCCACTGGGTCCCAGCGGGCACCTTCCAGGAACAGCCCATGGATATAGCACCCTACTTGAGGCCTTATCTTGAGCTCTGATGGTGACTGGGACATCACCTGTGATGGGCACACAAACATAGCCACAACATACTAACAGAAGTTGGAATAGGATTTTGGTCAGGAGGCACAAACTCCCTCCTGAGAGCTGCTGCCTGCCTGCCCATCACTTACCCACCATTTTAGCTGGTGGCCTGCAGTCTGTACCCTGCCTGTGTGGATTTCCAGGGGGCACATGGCCTCTTCTGGCCTAGACCTTCCCACCCTCCTGCTCAGGGGTCCCCCAATTTCTTGTCAGCTGTGGCTTCAGTGCCCCCCTTGCCTGGGCTGTATCCCAGGCTGTCACCTGACCTGGCCCTGCCTGTGCCCAAACCTTGAAATCGAAGGAGATGGTGTCAATGGAGATGACAGACTTGCGGGCAAAGTTCTGCAAAGTGCCTGTCAGGAAAGCCTGGGGGAAGAAGAAGCCACTGATCCAGAAGACAGCCGGGATGCCACTTTGGATCCAGGCCTGTAGAAAGTCCAGGCGCTGCAGCAGATCCATGACCCATGAAGACAGAGGCTTGAGCGATGGGTAGGCTTTGGCATTCCAGAGCTCGGGCACGGTATTGTTATACAGGCTGGCAGCCATCAGCTCCAGCTGCGAGGACATCACAACCAGCCCCTTGAGTGCCTTGAGCAGGTCTCGCAGCGTCTGTGTAATCACCTGCAGCAGGCGGTTGTACCTGTGAGGCCAGTGGAAAGGAAATAGGCAGTGGACTGGGGTCATGTGGCAGTATCTATGCTTCAGGGCCACAGACACAAAAACAATGGCAGAACATACAGGCTAAGGGTATAGAGCTGGGTCAGGCAGCCTGGGTACAAATCCCAGCTATGGCCCTTAGCAAATGTGTGACCTTGGGCAGGTCACTTAACCTTTTGGGGGCCTCAGTTTACTCATCTATAAAATGAGAATAATAAAAATGTGACTGACGTGGTGTTACAACATCAAGGTCAAGGGTTCGAATTCCCATACCTGCCAGCCGCCAAAAAAAAAGTGGCTGAGTTAGAGGATGCATGTATAACACTTGGCATGGTGCCTGGCCCATAGTAACTCCTGTTGTCATTTCTCTACAGCCCAGTGGCCACTGACTCAGGGACGGGGGTATGGCAGGGGGGATTACCTGATGACCTCTTGTACTAGAACCGTGTTCATTGATTCCTCATACAGCACAGGGTACCTGGCCATCACCCATTGCAAGTTGACAGGGTCAGGCACCTTGAGCAGAATGTTCTGGGCCACATTCTCTACTATCTGCAGGGGCAAAGGGACACGGGGTGTCAGGGCTGGCCCCCCTTAACCCTTGTAGGATCCCACATGCACGAAGTTCCTTGCCATAGGGCAGCAGGCAGGATGGTGGACCCTGCCCCAGCCCAGTCCTTGGGCCCCTTCCCCCTTCCACCACCTACCTCCTCTCGGCCCTGGCCACCCACAGAGGATGATTTGGGTTGCAGCTGGATGATGGCACTGAGCAGGGCGAAAGTCTCATTTTGGGCAAAGGTGATGTTAGCATTGTCGTGCAGGCCAAAGATCTCAGGCATATCGTTGAGCGGGAGGCCTTTGATGTAGGAGAGGTAACCCTAGGAGGTAGGAGGGCTGAAACTGAAGCCTCTGCCTTGCTCTACCTCCAGCCTTCAGAGTACCCCTCCAATTGAACACATCCCCATTTGTCCTGTCCCCCATTCATCACCCCTGGTTGTAACATTTATGCATCTCCCTGTTCTCAAGACTGCGTGGCCTCTGAGGTGCTGACTAGTGTCTCCCTCGCTTCCCTCCCAGGCCCCTTCTCACTGCCATCCAGTTCTCTGCTCCTCCATTTAGCTGCTCAAACTCGTCACACTCCTTCCTGCCACAGGCCCTTTGCATTGATGACCCACCCAACCCAGCCCTGGCTCATGACTTCTCACTACACATCTTAGGTGAAGCATCATTTCTTCAAGGAGCCCTCCCTGACTGCACAGTCTGGGTCAGGTTAATGTCTTGGAGGAACTACCCTAATCCTCACTGAATAACCACACTCCAGGAGGGGCTGAGATGGAGTTTGCCTCTCCCCACAGAGCCCAAGCTCTGGGGAGAAGGGACTGACTCCGCCTCTTTCACCATGGCTGTCTTTGTGGGATAGATTAATCAATAAAAAGAAGCTGGGCCAGCCCGGTGGCGCACTCGGTAGAGTGCGGCACTTGAGAGTGTGGCGGCGCTCCCGCCGAGGGTTCGGATCCCATATAGAGACCAGTCCACTCACTGAGCGCAGTGCGGGCGCAACACCGAGGGTTGCGATCCCGTTACCGGTCACGAAAAAAGACAAGCGCTCCCGCCGAGGGTTCGGATCCCATATAGAGACCAGTCCGCTCACTGAGCGCAGTGCGGGCGCAACACTGAGGGTTGCGATCCCGTTACCGGTCACGAAAAAAGACAAAAAAAGGAAAAAAAATAAAAATAAATAAAAAATAAAAATAAATAAAAAATAAAAATAAAAAGAAGCTACTGGTGGGTAGAGGCCTTAAAAAAAATAAAAAATAAAAATAAATAAAAAATAAAAATAAAAAGAAGCTACTGGTGGGTAGAGGCCACATCTCCTCTCACCCAGCACCAAGATGTTCACAGCACCCCAGAACCCTAGCCCAGCAGGCCGTCTCCCATCCTGCCCTTAAGGATTGCTCACGTTGAGGTCATAGGTGGGTTGGATCTGGTGGTAGACACCCGAGGCACTGTAGATGTGGTCAGGGGAGAGCACAGCAGGGCTGTAGAAGTCTTCTAGGATGTTCATGACACAGCGCCGGTCCCAGTCGTCGGTGACACGACCCCCATAGTTGATCTCCCCTGCTGTGTACTTGAGGACCTATGGAGTAGATCGATGAGGGCCCCCATGAGTGCCCAAGACCCCTGCCCCTGGCCCTCAGCCTGTTCCTGGCCCACCTTGTAGGGGATGTCCTCATATTCATCCAGGAACATCTTGAGCTGGCTGATGCAGATGCGTAGGTCTCCATCTGTGAACTCATAGGGGATGTTGAAGCCCAGGGGCCCAAACTTACGGCGCTCCAGCGCATTCCCGTGGAACAGGCACAGAGACAGCAGCAGGGACTTGAACTCCATCACCTGCGGGAGGTGGGAGCAGGGCACGTGAGGGGTGGGGATGGGGGCAGGTAGGGTGGGCATGCACCAAGTGTGCCTCACCTTGTGACAGGAGTTGAGGAAGTCATCGGAGAGGCTGCTGTAGGACTTCAGCAGGTTAGCTTTGACACCACGTGGCGGCTCAATGGTCATCTTGGAGCTGTTCTGCAGGATGGACACTGGGAACTTGTTGCTGGGCAGGCTGGTGAGCCACAGGCGGAAGTCCCGGTGCACCTGGTGCCCACAGCTCCACATGAGTGTTGAGACCCATACTTGTTAGCTGCCCCAACACCAGGCTCCCTCCTACCCAGGGTCCCTGGGCTCAGCCTTAGTCTGACTCCATCCCTGGAGTGAGCTGAGCAATGCTGCATGGACAACTGGGTAAGAATATGGGCTTTGGGAAGTCCCAAGTTCACTGGTCTGTGCTGGGTGGCCCTGGGCAAGACACATCATGCCTTGCACCAGTAATTCAGGGGCCACTGAGAAGACTAACCTAGTTGATACATGGTACATATGTCAGTTACCAAGTGCTTGCTATGTGTCTGAGGCTGGGCTGAGTGATTTTCAGTATTATCTCACTGAAGCCTCATCAGTCCCTGATGGATGGATGATTAGGCCTCAGTGGGTCTGTAACAGGCAGGGCAGCACACCTTGTCAGGGTTGATGTGCTCAATGAGGCGCTCGAGGGCTGGCATCCAGCTTGGTGCCAGGTGGCAGTTCTGGAAGAAGACCCACTTGCCCCTCTCTATGGAGCTGCGCATCATGGCTTCTGCCCGAGGGCCCTGTGGGGGAAGAAGCACTGAGTGTTGGGAGACCAATTGGCCCATCCCCCAGCCCACGCCCTTCCTCCCTGCCTAGCTCTTACCTGGCCCTGGCCCAGGGAAATGGCAGAGAGCTTCTTGGAGAACTTCATCTCTTCAGCAAACTTGTAGAGGTCAGCAGCTGGGTCTGTGCCAGGTGACAGCACAAAGATGAGTGGTGTGGTGGAGTTGGAGTCTTTGAACACCAGTGGCAGGTTGGCTGTCTGCAAGGGCAGAGAGAGATGCTGGGACCACCCGGGGTTGAAGAGACACAGGGACCAGGACAAGGGAGGGGGATCCTGGGGCTCCCAGAGAGGTCCCAGAGGGGCTTTCCTGTGGGGCCTGGAACCTCCCAGAGCCTCTGAGGGGCAGGTAGGAGTTCTGGCCTGGCAAAGGCTGCAATGTAGTCCATCCAGGTGCAGCCAGGGCCCTGGGACCCAGGTTGGGGACTATTCCAGAGTACTAGTCCAGCCTGGGTGCAAGCACTTGCCTGAGGCTCAATGAAGCGTGGCTCCAGGCTGGTGGCCACAAAGTTCTGCATGGCATTGGTAACCTTGTCCCCTCGCAGGCAGCGGAGGACCAGCAGCTTCTGGAACTGGTCAAGGTACTGGTCCCAGATACCAGGCAAGGGCTCCCTGCAACAGTGCCCACCTTTCCCTGAGAGCCAGCCTGTAGGAGGCCACTGGCCCATGGAATTCTGCCAGCTGGACAGCAGGGAAGAGTGGGGTGTCCTGGGGGTACAGGGTTGGGGGCACAGAAGAGATATGGCCACGGCTTCAGGGCAACCCTGGGTGGCCCCTCAGAGAAGGCCCCTGGGCAGGCCTGTTACTAGGAATTCAACCCCTTGATGTGCCCACCCTGCCATACTCTGGGACCCAGCTCACCGGTGGGGCTCAAGGCTGTCGAAGATAATTCGGAATTCTGAGAGGTGCTTCACAAAGTCAGAGGGGAAGGATGAAAAGGCTGGCAGGTTGGAGAGGGCCAGGATGTCTCGCCAGGCCCGATCTGACAGCCAATCTGGTGCAGGATTCTCAGTCACAGTCTGGATGGAGCCCCCAGACAGGAGGTAGCGCCACTCACTCTGGCATGGGGCAGGGGGAGGCTGATGCCCAGGCCCTGTGGCCAGCTCCTCCCTGCCTCCAGTAACCCCCACCCATCAGTACCTCCTTTACCACTCTCACCCAGAGAAACTGAGTCCCCCTTGGGGGTGGTAGTCGAACAGATCTGGGCTAGTGTCCCTGCTTCACCTTTTCCTGGCTGTGTACCCTTAGGGTAAAGGCTTTAACCTCCCTGGGCCTCAGTCTCCTCATTTGAAGTAGGAAGAATCAGAACTCTGACCACTTCCTAGGGGAGAGTGTACCTGTGAGCCCAGTTCCTGGCACACAGTTAGGGCTCGAGAAGTGGTGGCTATCTTTCTCACTAACTTTGCAGGGCTTTCCAATGCACCACAAAATACCTGGGGCTTCATGAGAGTGTGAGCTCCTGGCCAAAGAGGTGTTGGAGGACCAGGATGGTCTGTTCCTGCGGACTGTCTCTCTGTGCATCACCACATTCAAGGCTCTGAGAAGGCCTGTGCTCACAGCACTGGTTTGGCCACAGTTACCCGGGGGTCTCCTGGCTGTTTTTAACCAAGAAATTGTGTCTCCTTGGCCCTCTGTCCCTCTGCTCTGCCCTCGTGCCTGGCTTTTCTTTCCCTTCTACCTGTTCTCTTAGGCCCTGCAAACAGGGCAA
This sequence comes from Galeopterus variegatus, assembly GCF_000696425.1. Lineage (NCBI taxonomy): Eukaryota > Metazoa > Chordata > Mammalia > Dermoptera > Cynocephalidae > Galeopterus > Galeopterus variegatus. Next base: position 265,073 of record NW_007726917.1, read on the forward strand.
CCCCTCAAGTGGTCTGTCCTGGGCCCACCTGGCTGTCTCTCTACTCATGCACCTGGTTGATCTTGCCCTCGTTCATCATGATGCGGACACACAGCAGGAAGGCGAACATCAGCTTATGCTTCTCAAAGAGGCTGCGGCAGACATTGCTGTAGAGGCTGTAGGTGAGGTAGCAGTTGATGTTGGTGATGCGCTTCTTCAGGTTGTCTGCAGGGCAGAAAGGTGATGGCAGAGTGTGGGGACTGGTGAGAGGAAGGAAGATCCCAGGGTCCAGCCCAGTCCAGCCAGTCTCCACAGCAGCCAGAGGGACAGTCTGGGCATCCCCTTGGAGCATATGGTGTTCCTAGTAAAGGGGCTGAGAGGAGGGAAGGGAGTGGTGTGTGTGTTCTTATGTATCATGAGTCTGATGTGAGAGTATGTGCAAGTGAGCACGGGTGTGAGTTTGTGTCATATCTGTGTCAGGGTGGGAGCCTGGTGTGCATGTGGGCCAAGCTACCTGCCCTCTCTGAGTTGGCAATTCCTGAGTGGAAGATGTTGAGGAACCACTCGAGGGAGTACTGATACATGGGATCCACGCTGGCTAGGTCAGACACACAGAAGAAGAGAATCTGGGTGCGGACGGCCACAGGTATGTACTCCATGCGCGTGAGGTCAATGTCCTTCTCTGTCTGCTCTGCAATCCTGACTTTGGCCTGGGGGTAGAGGGGGGCAGGTCAGGCCCAGGTAGGCTGGCAAAGAGTAAAAGGCAGAGGGTGGATGGGGGCAGGGGGCAGGCCTAGGGCAGGTAGGGTGAGGCAGGTGGGGTGGACAGGCAGTTGCCAACCTGGATCTCTGCAGCTTTCATCTTGGAAGCCTCCAGCACCTTGATGAGCTCCATGTCATCCACAGGGTTGCCCTCGGAGGAGCTGAGCCGGTATAGGATCTGGTCTTCAATGTCCTTCAGCTCCTGCCGCATTTTAGCATTACTGATAATCAGGTGGTTCTTGGCCTCCTCCAGATCAGGTCGTTCCTCAGCCACTACCTGGCCCAGGAGCTGGTCCTCTAGGCCGCTGCCAGGGGCAAAGGAAACACCATGTCTGTAATAATAACTGGTGGGACCTGGAGGGCCAGGCTTGAGCCTGCTCACCTATCCATCTATGCTTCTGGGACTCCAAGAGCCCAGCACCCTTGCCAATGTCAGCCAGGGAGGACTGGCCTCCATTTCAGGCTGCAGGGCTAGTGCAGGAGACTGCCTGCAAACTGACCAGCTCTCAGTGAGACCTTGGTGGCAGTCTGAAATCCCAGCAGGGGCTGGCCAGTTGGATGTGTGACCTGCTGGGATCTCTAGACAACTCCTCAGAAGGAGGGGGCAGTGGGTGATCAACAGGGACAGGCTTTAAGGGAGTTTTCACCCCCTGGTTTATGACGAGGGTCATAGTGGCCACTGAAATGAAGTAGCATAGAGCAGGCCTGTGGGATATGGGCTCTGTGTAGATAGCCTGTGAAAGCCATAGTGTCTGGGTCTGTGGCAGCAAGAGTAGGAAGCAGGGCTTGGGTGCAGGGCACTACACTGTGCTCAACTCAGGGCTCTGAGACAGCTCTGGAGTGAGAGCTGGACTCTGTGTAGATAGCCTGTGAAAGCCATAGTGTCTGGGTCTGTGGCAGCAAGAGTAGGAAGCAGGACTTGGGTGCAGGGCACTACACTGTGCTCAACTCAGGGCTCTGAGACAGCTCTGGAGTGAGAGCACAAGGACCTAGCAAGGGCAAGCTGGAGAGGAAAGGTGCCCGGAAGAGGCAAGCGCCTGGTATTGGCCAGAGAGGTTGGGGAGACCCTGACCAAAGATCACGATGAGCTGGGGTGTGGTTTCTTAGGTGGAAACAGTAGCAGGTAAGGGGAGCTGGTGGAGGGGCTAGAAAGGCCTGGAATGCCAGAGTGCCTGGGAGGAAGCTGGCAGAACCTTTGAGTGGGGAAAAGTCCTGGCCTTTTGGGAGAGGGGGAGTGGGGCAGGTGGAGGCAGAGCTGATGTTTGGGGGTCCCGAGGGGTGGGAGTTTACCTTGGCGAGAGGGTGAAGTTGATGAGGGTGAGTTTGGTGGAGATCTCAGGTGTGTAGTGTGGGTTGGGCAGCTTGGTGGTGATGTACATCCTGAAGTCCTCATGGTAGGGAATCACCGTGTCCCCCAGCTTTAGCACAGTGTTCCCCTGCTGCTTGTATGTCTGTGGTGGGTGGGATGAGATGGGCAGGTGCTGTGGCCTGAGCTTTGCCAGTGCATCAGGGGAAGGGGGCTGCCGTCTCCCTTGTCCAGGTCTATAGGCTCCCACTGGCCCCCCACACGCCCACCTGCTTGAGCAGCACGGGCTCCAAGGCTGGGTCCAGCTCCTCGCCCACGTTCTCCAGAAGACATGGCTTGCCAAAGCGGATGGCATTCTCCATGCTGCGCAGGAAGTCGCGGTCACTCAGCTTGAACACATCCAGCCCATTGTCCTTCTCCTGCAGGGAAAGGAGTAGGTTGGGGCTGTAGGGGCCGAGAGCCGGCCTGAGGCTCAGCTGCTCCCCCTGCACTGCTAGCCTGGCTGGGATGGGGCAACAGCACCTGGCAGGTGGCCTCACCATGTTCTTGATCCATTTGTTGGCTTGGCTCTGAGGGTCAATGAAGTGGGTCCAGCGCTGGGAGAACTGGTTGATGACCCCATTCTCCACTGACAGTGTGTCATTAGGGAGGCCAGCAATCTGTGGGATGCCGGGCACCAGACAGGGTCAGGGCTCTCCTATGAGCAGGGCCACCTGGGCCATCAACTACTCCCAACCTCATGCTTTGGCTTTGGACGTCCCTCTCCTTATTGCACCCCCTAGGAGGTGGGGGGCAGGCCACAATGTAGGCAAGGTCTCAGCCCCCCGACCCTCTGCCTCTCTTCCACTCCTCGGGTGGCTCCTGATGCACTCCTTCACTGGGCCTTTCTGTCCTCTTGCCTACCGATTCCTCACTCAGTGGACCATATTCATGGAGCCCATACCCCATCAGCCCTCCTGGCCTTTGCCCATGCTCAGTCTCTGCCTATAGCCTCTTTGTTCTCTCCCTTTGCCAACTCTCCCTGCCCTTCGGGGTCTAGCTCAGTCATGACTTCTTTTAGGAAACCTTTCTTAACCTCCGCACCGCACACACTTAAAAGTATCCCTTAGAACCTCGCCCCACATTTAGCTAGCATCTGTACTGCACTCGGCCCAACTTTCTCTGCTACCCACCACCCTCTTGCCCAGCCTGGGAGGGTTCAGGGGAGGCATCTCTAAGCCAGGCCCCGAAAGGAGAATGGGAGGGACCACGACACAGGCCCGGCTTGGTTACTCCTATTCCTGGGGTGGGCACCTGCCACGAGCGGATCTTCACAGGGTTCCCCAGCGTCCCGATTAGCGTTGGCTCAGAGGTGTGCGGGACATGGTGGATTGTGAGCTGCTTGACCCACTGGTGGTAGAGTGCCATGCGGTACTGGCCCTGGGGAGATACCAGACTCAGGGCCACCCCACCGTGACACCTGTGGTGCTCTCCCCACTTCCCGCTACACCATAGTGCTTGGCAGTTGCATGCAGAGGTCAGAGCTCAGACGTGGAGTCAGACGCCTGCATTCTAGTCTGGCTTTGGGCAGCTTTCTTGGCCTCCACAAAACTCAGCCCCTCATGTGTGAAGCAGGGTAATGCTAACTATGCCCACCTGGAAGGGCATGGTGAGGATTAAATGGGACATACAGATGTTTGGAAAAACACCTGGCACATAACAAGTGCACAAGTGTGAGAGCTCTTGTATTTTCCCACTGGAAGGCCTGCTCCACCGGGGGGTGAAGGGTGGGGTTTCTGGCTGTTTTGTGCACTGCTGGGTCCCTGGAGCCTTACTGCTCCCAGCTCAGAGGGTGCACCTGATAAGTGCTTGTTTGGTGAGTGAGTGAGGGAATAGCTGCCCCTCAGGGAGGTGACCTCAAGGAAGGGCCTCTGTGTGTTGTGCGGATGGTCAGAGACAGAGCTGGGGGCTCTTTACCGTGAAGGGGCCCAGGTAGGCCACAAAGCCGGCAGCCACCAGCACGTTGCCAGAAATGTTGTTGAGCATGTGCTCCAGGTTCTCCACCGTCTCCCGCCAGCGCAGTTTCTCATCCGATAGCCCGTTGATGAGCTGCAGAGGCAGCCCCATGGGATGGGTTTCTGGAGGCTGGGCTTCTGCCTGCTGTAGCCCCCGAGGTTGCCAGAGAGGAGGTGTGGAAGCCACCCCAAGACCCACCCACCACTGGGCCCTTCCAGCCCCTGTCTGGAGTGAGCACGCCTGCAGGCCTTCCTGGAGGAGGTGTGCACACCTTGTCAGCGCGGCCAAGCCGCTGCTCACACTGCTCACACTTCAGCTCCAGCTCTTCCTTCTTGGCAACGCATTCTCGGTACTTGGCCTGCATCGTGGCGATGCCATCCTCCACCTCGAACAGACGCTGCTTCGCCTCCTCCAGGATCCTCTGTGTTACCTCCAGGTCATCCAGGGCCTCCCGCAGGGCTTGCTGCCAGCAGAGGGCACAGTGCCAGCTTGCTGAATACCCTGGGGAGGGGAGCCTGGGAGGCCCGTCCCCCACCAGCTCTTTTCGGCCCTCACCCGCTTAGGCTCCACGGCCTTGGCCACAAAGTGGTACTTGTGCATGGCGCGCACCCACTGGCAGATGGAGGTGCAGGCCTTGGACACCTTGGCGATGGCAGCTGGCTGGAACTCTTCATTGTCGATATATGGCTGGATGGCTTTGATTACCACATCCCCAATGTTGTCCTGGGGTGGGAACCATGGGCCTCAGGAAGCTGTTTCCCAAGGGTGACAGGGGCGGACTCTGCCAGGTGGTGGTTCCTCTGAGGGACACCCTGAGAACCTATCACACCCCCATAGTTCTTGAGTCCCACCCTGTGGTTCATGAAAGTCTCAGGAATTTGCATTGTTAACAATCTCCCAGAGGTCAGAGCTTGGGCCCAGGGGAGCCTCAGCACTGGCCATGAGCACTCCTGGCTTGTGCATTTCTTTCAGGGGCTTGATTAGGCCCTGGTTTCCTGACTGATGGAAGAGGATGAGGTGGGATGGGGAAGCCCATAGGGGTTCCAGCTGCTGCTGATGGGGGAGTGGAAAGTGCCTGGGGGCCCCAACACTGACACATGGTGGTAGGCGGTGGCCTGTGTTGGACAGGCAGCTACCTCCTAGCCAATTTCTTTTTTTTTTTTTTCCCTTTTTGTCTTTTTTCGTGACCGGCAACGGATCGCAATCCTCAGTGTCGTGCCCGTACTGGACCGGGACCGGCAACAGGATCGCAACCCTCGG
>NW_007726917.1:271374-303359 GCF_000696425.1 Galeopterus variegatus
GCAGCCGGTCTGTATGTGGGATCCGAACCCTCGGCGGGAGAGCCACCGCACTCCCAAGCAGCGCACTGTAGCAGTGCGCCACCGGGCCGGCCCCTCCTAGCCAATTTCTGTGTCGCAGAGGGGCCCTCCAAGGATGCTGTGGGCTCCAGACTGACCTAATCATGGCACAGCCCCTGAGAGAGCACATGCCCCTGAACACTCAGAGTCCCAGATGGACAGATATACAGAGAAACCCAGAGAGACATAGGGGAAGCTGAAACTCAGGTGTTGAGGCCGAGGGAGAGAGGTGATAACTGAGCAGATGGTGAAGTTCTTGGCCAAGGCCATGGGGTTGCAGAAAGGAAAGGGCAAGAAAGAGAATCTCCAGGTTGTGGAGCCTTGGAGTGACTGGGTGACATCCAAGGGACACAGGAGCATGCCCAGGTCATAATTTCTTAATACTCATATGTTGGTGGGTACTTCTGAGGATGTGGCCAAGATTCAGATCTAAGAGCTCTTTGGGGCCAGCCCTGGTCCCAATCAACCATGTGTATTGCTGGTGTTGGTGAGGCGGGCAAAGAGAGACAGGACAGAGACCACAGCACGTGCAGATGTTGTGGTAGGGCAGGCTCCTCTAGGGCTTATCTGCCCTGCTGGGTCCTGTCCTCACTCACTGGCTGCCTGGGTGCCTGGCATGCTCACCTTGTCAAACTTGAAGAGGCTCTCGAGGAAGCGACCTGGGTCCTGCAGCAGCGCCTTGCCTGGCTCCCAGTAGTCATCGACCTTGGAGCCTGGCCTCTCTCCAGGCACCTTCTTGGGCTTGATACCCTTCATGATGCACACAGCCTCTATGACTAGCTTCACACCTGGGGGTGGCCGCTGCATAGCACGCACCTGCGGGCCGAGCAATGGGTGGGGATGGGGAGGCTTGTCACCGAGTAGGTACCCCTGGGCAGGGACGCTGCCAGACAGGGTGGGCCCTGCCAACCAAGTCCTTACCACCGCAAGACAAAGGGCATACCCAAAGATCTGAAGTCTGCCTCAGCCTGTGTTCTCCTGCTCCCCCAGGTGCTCGTGCTCCCGCCTGGGCCCTGCGAGCTAGCACAAGGAAGGCAGGGCAGGCAGCTGGGCTCTAGACAAGTTCTGCCCTCTCCTCTTGGCACATGGTCCCCAAGGCATATGCAGAGGAAGGGCCTGGGAACTAGGACCCAAGAGGACACCAGAGAGAGATACAAGAGGGAGTGCCAGGATACACCCAGATGCCCACCTCAGTCACATCATTCTTGTTGAGGTTGCGCAGGCTGGCCAGGGCTGCATCTAGGGCTGGCAGTGCCTCATCCAGGTCCTTCTGGGCATCATCGGCAATAGCTTGTGCCTTCCTGGCTTTCTCGTTGGCCTTGATCTCCTCTGCCTGCACTGATTTCTGGGTCTCCTCGGCGATGGCTGTATCCACCTGGGGATGGGGACAGGGAGAGCCCAACGGGTGGCCAGTGGCAGGGACAGGCATGCCCTCCTCCCATTTCTCCCCTCTGCATCCCAGTCCCCCCAGAAGAAAGGAAATGAGGGTTGAAATTATGGCCTGTTCTCCAAGGGCCCTCTCAGATATGACAGGCCATAGAGATCTGGGAATGCCAGGAGCCCCCTCCGCATCCTGAGTGCTTACCATGGCCTGGCATAGGGCTCAGGGGTTTACACAGTTGAGCATAACTGCCCCACACAGCAGGGACCCCGAAGCCCACAGGGCATCTTTATGCAAAACAGAGAAAAGTGCTCCCCCAACTTTCTTCCAGCTTCTTTCTCTCTGGTGGAAAATTTTGCAATACACTGACTTTGTGGAGGAGGACACTTGACTACTTCTGCCAGAAATCTGTCATAATGAACACACATCTGTGAGTCTATTTACCACGCCTCAAATACGGGCCCTCATGCTGTGCACAACCTACACATATGCCTGTGGCAGGCCTGTCACTCAATCCATGTTGTGATTATCAGAATTATTTGGGGTTGTTTGGATTCATCTGCCTTGCTTTTCACTGATCCCCTGCCCAGCACGGTACCTGGTATAGAATAGGTTCTGACCAAACATTTGTTGAATAAACGAATGACCAGTTAATGAGGAAGGGGGGCACAGAGAAGCTAAAAACTTGGGGTGGCCATGCAGCTAGAGATCTTGTGACAGAGACGCTGAGCATCCTCAGGCAGGGTCAGGCATCAGGGAGGGGCTTGGGGCACAGAGAAGCTAAAAACTTGGGGTGGCCATGCAGCTAGCGATCTTGTGACAGAGACGCTGAGCATCCTCAGGCAGGGTCAGGCATCAGGGAGGGGCTTGGGAGCATCCCAACCTTGATTTGCTCCATGGTGAACATAGTGTCCTTGGCAGCCTCCTCCAGCAGGGGGCGCATGATCTCCAGGTCCTCCTGCATCTTGGCCACATCCTCAGAAGTACGTAGCAGCTGAGGGTTGAGGACCGCACAGAGAGGAAAACAGGTGAGATGGAGACAGAGAGAAGTCTGGGCCTGCAGGGCTCTGGGGAGAGGACCCTGCTGGGCCGCCCTCATTCACAAGAGGCCAGCAGCTTCTATGGCCGCAGTGGACCCCAGAGGAAGGGGGTCTGTCTCCTGAGAATCTGTGGGATGCCCTGTTTTGGCCTGGCCCTTGGCCAGCAACTTTTGTTCTTTCAGTGAGGGAGGAAGCCATTCATTTAAACACTGCAGTGGGCTGCAGTTTGAAAGGCTGGCTGGGTCGCCCTGGCATCAGGGCTAAGACTGAGCAGGCAGAACCACAGGCAGCTAGCTGCTGTCCACAAGACCTCACCCAGACCCACCTTGTCCAGGCCACTCTTCATGCGGTTCTTGGCGGTTTTCAGCTCCAGTTTCTTTTGCCCAATGAGGACGGAGAAAATATTGAGAAGCTCCAGGTAGCTCTTGGGAGTCACATAGTTGTGGCGGGCCAGCTCTGCCAGGTACTCGACACACTTCTTGGCCACCGACTGGTGGATATACACGCAAACCTGAATCTGTGAGGAGGGAGACCACTGATGCTGGCCTTGTAGAGCCCGCAGCAAACACGGGGAACCAGGCACCCACGAAGCCACTGCAGCCTGGTCCCAAGGAGGGAGCCATGTCAGGAGCCTCAATGCCTCTCACACTCTCTCCCTCTTGTGAGCCTCACAACCTCCAGGCCAAGGCCACCTATTGTGCAGATGAAAAACCCAAGCCTCTGAGAAGTCAAGGGGCTTGTTCAAGTTCACACAGCTGTCAAGGGAAGGGCTGGCTTTGAAGGTGGACCCAGGTGTCTCCCTGCTCTTGGCCCAGTGCCCTTGTCACAGCCCCCATGACCTGAGAGCCCTAAGGTAGTACCCCCCTCAGAGGCAGGATCCAGGGGGAAGGAGGGCCCAAGGCCTCAGCACAGCTGGCAGGGAAATGCCAGGCTCAGCCTAGCTGTTAGTCCCCCAGTGACCATCATTCTTTCAGATTGGACCAGAGAAATCTAGCCCCTCCCCCATCTGGGGTCTCCGGAGTTGTCAGGGGGCTCTTAGAAGAAAGCTGCTATGAAGCCCTCAGGAGCCAGGCTCAGCCTAGCTGTTAGTCCCCCAGTGACCATCATTCTTTCAGGTTGGACCAGAGAAATCTAGCCCCTCCCCCCTCTGGGGTCTCCGGAGTTGTCAGGGGGCTCTTAGAAGAAAGCTGCTATGAAGCCCTCAGGAGATAAGGGTAACAGCGACCAGGTAGCGTGCCCAGCCTCCTGCATCACTGATGACCTGTGGGACTCCCCATTTTACAGATGAGGAAAGTGAGGCTTAGACAGGAAAGCTGTCTGACCAAAGGCTTGCTGTCAGTGGCGGGCCTGAGACTTTCACCCAGGCCTCAGTAGCCATGAACCCATGCTAAACAGCTCCCCCCAAGGGCATGCTCCTCACCAAGACACCTACCAGTCCTTCAGTTACTTCAAGGGAGGATTCCAGTTCTGGGATCTCTTTTAGGAACGTGGTGGCCACAGACTCTAGGGCCTCTGCTGGCCACTCGTTAAACCAGTCGATGGTACAGCAGTTGACCAGGGAGGGGAACTGCCTCAGGCGAGCTCGAAAGACCTCTCCAATGGGGCTAGGGGCAGGGGATCCAAATGAGGCCCAAAGACATTGACTGACACCCCCAGGAACCCAGGACCCAGGGCCCTTCCACAGCCCTGTGGCATGGCAGCCAGGATGCAACAGCACAGCAGCCTGGCCCCAGTGGCAAGACAGCCAGGTCTGGGGCCTTTTCTCCTCATCTCAAGCCTGAGTACCCAGGCCTCCAGTGTCCCTGGAGCCATCTCCACCTGCCCAGCCCTGCTGCCTCGCATGGCCCGGTGACAGCTGCCTATACCTCATGCATAGCACCACGTGGATATTGCTGCGCACACGCCCAGTATAGGCAGCCATGAGGTTGGCCTTGGTGGGCTGCAGGCCCTGTTCCTGGATATAGGGCCGCATGACGTTGACAATCTGGTCCTGCTCCTCCGCAGTATAAATGTTGGGAATGTCGCCAGAGTTCAGGACATTGTTGATGTCCTCCAGAAAGGACTCGTTCTTGATCTGGGGAGGGATGAGGGATGGGGGAGGTATGCCTTTTGATGACCCTATGTGAACTTCACAATAGCCCCATTTTACAGACCATGCCTCTAAGGCTCAGAGAAGTCCAGGGTCACACAAGTGACCCATAAGTGACCTCATAGTCACAGTCCAGGACTTGAACCCAGGCCTGCCCCACTGCAGGGCTATGAACATAGCCACTGGGCTGTGGCAGGGCCCTGGGTCCTGGGTGGGGAATGCAGCATCTTCCTCCTCACTCTCTAGGCATCTCTCCATGCGTCAGTTTACTCACAGGAGGAAACCATCACCACGGGCAGAGACAGGTCTTTGCCCATCTCATATATCCTGGGTCTGGCCTGTGTCAGAGGGCACCCTCACTTTCCTGACTAACTCAGTGGCTGCCTGAAGGGATCCCTGGGGTTGGGGCAAAGCTGGAAGCAGAGGGGCCTGTGTCCAGGGTGTGTCACATTGTGGGGCTTCAGTGTAGGCCCCTAGGCCCAACCCTGACCTGTTTTATCTTGTGGCCCCAGAGCACAACCCTCCTTCTCCCAGACTTGAGGAGAAGCCTCATGCCCAGGGAGTCCCAGAAGGAGCAGTCCCTGAGGAGAGCCATGGGTCCCCAGAACTTGGAGCACAGGTCTGGTAGTCCTTGAGGTGGGAAGCCTTTGCCAGTAAGGGGGGTGCCATGGTACTGGGGTTGCTTTACCCTTGGGGTTCACTCCTTGCCCCTTAGCTATGAGAGGTTGGGTTTGGCCCTACGTTCCTGACCTGCCCCACCTGTTCCCAGTGGTCCCTTCTAAGATGTGCCTCAACTGACAGTGAGCTGGGCATGAAGAACTGACCACTGTCCAGGATACCATGCTGGGATGGGGTTATGTCCAGCCCACCCTGAGCCTTGCCCACTGCCATGGCGGTGGCACCTGGGTGTCTGAGAACAGGAAGGTGATGGGCAGGTTCTGCAGGCCCGCCTTGAGCAGGACCTTCTTGACATCTTCGCGCCACTCGGACATGCCATAGTTCTTGGACAACTCAATCTGGAAGCACTCATACTCGGCCCTGGAGGCAGGAGTTTGGGTCAGGCATGCCAGTGGCTTGGGCCAAGCATTGAGGGGTGGTGGGTGCCCACACCCCACTCGGCCATCTGGAGTCTTGCTCCCATCCCGGGCAGACAAGCAGACTCTCCAGACCCTGAACTTGTTCTCTTGCCTCCAGACTTTACTGGTGCTGTTTGCTCAGCCTGGAATGCTCTTCCCTTCCATCCTCCCAGATCTGATTCTGAGAGCAGCCCATGGCCACCTTCCCTAGGAATCATTCCGGATGCCTGCAGCTACACCTCCCTCCCCACAGTACCATGGGCACTGCTGCTGCCTCTCCTTGCCCACGTCCTGTTCCCAGTCCTTCCAGAAGCCCACGGGCCGGGTGGGTCTGCCTCAGGGCTGCCCCAGGCTTCCACCACTGTGGAAAAGCATACATCAAACCGAGTCTGCTACCGGCCGCCCACTGCCCACCATGCCTGGGGACCCTCACATGTGCGAGGCGAGCCGAGTGAGGGAGCTGCGGCCACTGCCACCCACGCCCAGCAGGAGCGCGTTGCCCAGCGCCTGGCGCAGAGTGCGGCTGATGCGGCAGATGTGGCTCATGGCGTCCATGAAGAGGACCAGCCTCAGCTTGGCCGTGTTGATCTGGTTGTAGTCCTCCATGTACTCCTCAATCACCTGCATCATCTGGGGAACCGGGGCGGGGCATGGGGAGGGATGGGTCTCCCCTACTGTAGGGTCCCGCAGTCCCCTCCCCCTCCACTTTCCTTCTGTGTCCTGACTGAAAAACACAGAGTGCCTTGACTGCTCTGTGACCTGGCCAGCTACATGTTCTCTCTGGCAGATTTGAATCCAAGCCAGGGCCTTGAACTTGCCAGGCACTGATAAACTTGTTTAGGTTTCTCAAAACACTGAAAGATCAAATATGTTGCTACATACTTAGAAGTGAGCCCCGCCCCCAGCCAAATTCCTCAAGCCCTTATATAAACTCCATAAGCCACGCCCCTCGTTGCAGACATACCTAGGTGGAACATCTCTTGTCTCGCTGCAGGTCCCTCCTGCCCCCCAGTAGGTAAGTTCCCCTAATAAATGCTTTGGATTGACCACCTGGCATTGAGTGCTTCTTTCTTTGGAATCCCAATTAGCCCCATCTAGGGACAGTTTGGGGCAGTCCCCTGCGGGAACTCCCTGCTGCCACTTTTGGGGTGACTCTAGCCATGGGTTCAGCTGGTTGGAGCACTGTGCGCCGGGGCCCTCCCTAACAGGCGGCCCTGCTCCTCCTGTGCACAGGTGGATGCTGGGCATTGAGAAGCCAGGAACACTTGCATGGGGTGTGACCCACTGGACACACCAAGGCTTGAGGGTCAGAGTCAGAGCCCTGCCCGCTCCCTCTGGAGCTCCCCAGGCTATGCTGACCCTGGGACCCTGGTGGGAACTTCTGGGAACTAGGAGAGAATACGTGTGGAGAGAAACCATCAGGAGGCCCACGTCAGCCATGCAGCTCTAAGGCCACTGATCAAGGCCTTTTCCCTGCCTCCCTGGGGTCCTGACTGAGACTCGTGGCCCCAAGGTCCCTGCTGCCCCCCTGTAGGTGGATGACAACCCCTCAAACAGGCATGGTATGTCCCTGTTGACAGAGCCTGTCTCAGCTGAACCTCAGGCTTGTTCTCAGAGACAGCCAAGTAGGGCCTGCTGGCAGCACCCATTTGACAGGTGAGGAACCAGAGTCTCAGAGGCCAGGTGCTTGCCTGAAGTCACCAAGCTGGCCTTCCAACCTAGTGTCTTGACCCTCTAGTCATAGTGTGGTGGTCCATCAGTAGTGACTAAAGAGGGCCTGGGTCCCTGGGGGGCACAGTGAAGAGAACCCCACCAGGGTAAGGGCACCAGCCTGGGCCCCTCACCTTATTCTCATCTGTGATGAGCTCGTAGGACTTGAGGTCAGAGCCTGGCGACATGAAGTCCCCATAGAGAATGGGCTGGAAGGGACAGACCTCATGGAAAGCCACCTCCCATTGCTCCATGTGGCTCTCGAGGAGCTGGTCAAACCAGCTGCGGTCCTCCTCATTCACCAGTCGGTCACGGAACACGCGGCAGTTCTCGTGGTACCACAGTCGCAGCAACTGCACCTTGTCCTGCAGCCACCCCAGCATCAGTGCCGGCCCTCGGCCCCAGGGCCCTCAGCCAACTCGAAGCAGAAGAAGTGGGAGGTGGGTAGGAGCCACAGCTCCTGGACCCCTGACCTGGACTCAGCTCTCTACCACGACCCAGCCAGGGCGACATGTGGGGGCTGCGGGAAGGTGCATCAGCTGACGAACTGAAGGCTGGTGACTTACACAGTGCTGCCTGGGCTTTTCCACCCCCCAGCTCCAGGCCCAGTGGCCAAGTGCCCGCTGGGCACGCAGCTTCACTAGCTGGTCACGAGCACCTCAAGGTCATCACTTCCTCCTTTTAGCCCCCAAACGCCAAACCCAGGGGGGATGTCTGATTCTCCTTATACTTTCCTGACACCGCACCTCTAACTTCTCACCAAACCCCACTGACTTGACTTGCAAATCTTCTCTGAATCTGCCACACTCTGCATCTCTGTTTCTGCTGCTGACTCCATCCCAGCTTCCCTGCCTCTCTCTGGGTGACTGGGCCACCCTCAGGAAGCCCCCAGGCTCTTCTCTTGCCTCCTTTGGCTATAAGCTCATCAAGGCCAGGACCAGCTTCTGTCCTGTTCGCCCCATCTCCTCAGCCCTGGGCTCTGCACACACTGGCCATCCAGTCCCATTCCAAAGTGCAAGTCTGTCCCCACCCACTCCCATGGCTCCTCAGTGCCCTCAGGACAAAATCCAAGCTCCTTGCTCCCCACCAGGCCAGTGCACCTAACACCCACACTTCCTGCTCCTCCCACCTGCGTGTCTTTGGTTCCCAGAGGGCACCCTGCTCACTCTCCCCCAAAATCTTCTCACACACACGGCCTTCATCAGAAACCCTCTTTCTCCTTCGGCTTGCCCTTGCTCCCTCTTTGGTGTGACCCCCCTTCATGGCCCCCATTCCCGGTGTCGGTTTGACCCACAAGATCAGGCTCTTGGGGACCCGGTGCATGCGTGTTCCAGCTCAGTCAGGGCCTGGCTGAATTACGGTTGGGAGTGTTTGGGTAGGAAGACCTGAATTGGTGGGGCCCAGGAGGAAGTGAGGGCAGGGAGGGCAGCGTGGGACTAGGGAGGGGCCTGCTGGGTCCTCACCTCGACCTTAGCTGGGTCGGCCATGAGCATGCCCTGGAAGACTTTGGAGAGGTCCCTGAGGTTGAAGGTGTAGTGGGACTTGGCTGGAGTAGGCAGCAGCTGGAAGGTGATGGTGGCATACACCATGATGGTGGCTTCCACGAGGGGCTCCGTGAAGTGGGCGACGTTGGGGGCCCCAGCTGGGGGAGCAGGACAGGGGCCTGGGTCACACAGGCCGGAGCTCCCTATGTAGCCTCTGCAGATCATAACCTCCCTGCTTTGGCTGTGCTGCGATCTCCCCCTATGTGCCCCTTCCCCAGCCTAAAGGCTTAGATTCCACAAAGTCTTCAGCCCCATCTCAGATGCCCCCACCTTGGGGTGAGGAATCTCCTGCTCTGCGCTCCCCCTTTTACATCCTTGTTACTGACATGGCCTGCCAGTGCATAGGGGCACTGGTGCATCCATGGAATTGGGGGCACTAATGGGTAGGGCCTTTGCTGCCTTGCCATACAGGGCTGCACCCCAGACCTGAACATGCCAGCTCAGCCACACGTGGGAGGGGGTCGCATGGTCCACACAGGCTTCAGGAGTGCTTAATGGTGGATGTGGGAGGTCTGGAGCTCAGTCCTGACCTTTGGACTCACCGTCTGCTTTGGAACAACGGCAGCTACTGGCCTGCATTTTCGCCACTAACATACCCATTTGCTTGTTCTTTGAAAACCATCCAATTCTTTGCTGGAAATCAAATTCTGTCAGTGGGAACTTGGGACCCCCAGAAGTGGGAAAAAGAAAAGGCAGGACAGGGGCTCATCCATTAGTACAGGCACTGTTTTAGGTGCTGGGTACAGGAGGTGACCCAACCAGACACAGTTCTCACCCTCAACAAGCCAACATTCCTGTTGGGGGGACAGACAAAGAACAGATTGATAAGTAAGGAGACAGTAGACAGGTGGCAAGTGCTATGGAGAGATTTGCAGCAGGAGAGGTGTAGGGAGTGCAGGGTTGGGCGTGGGGGCGATTTTACAGATATGCTGGGGGAGGCCTCACTGAAGAGAGGGATATTCAAGCAGAGACCTGAAGACATGAGCTGCAAGCATGCACACATCTGGAGAAGGAGTGTTTCAGGTGGAGGGGACAACAAGGGCAAAGGCCCTGAGCTAGGAGCATGCCTGAGGTGGCAAGGACCAGCAAGGAGGGGGTGGCAGGAGGAGGTGGGATCACAGAGGTGATGAGGGGTGAACCTAGGATGGCGTTGCTACAACTGTTGGGACTCAGGCTCCTGCCTTGATGAGACAGTTGAGTAGAGGAGGAACATGGTCTGGCTGTAAGTGGAGGATGGACCATAGGTGGGTGAAGGCAGGAGCAAGGAGACCAAGGCGGGGGCTGCTGCAGGGGTTGGGTGAGTGGGGATGGGGTGGTCAATTTGGGATGGGTTCTGAGCGGAGAGTCAGATCACCTGACAGATGAGATGTGGCATGAGAAAGAGGGACCAAGGATGACAACCAAAGCTCTTGTCTTGAGCAACTGGAAAGTTGGAGTTGGCATCACCTGAGATGAGAAGAGTGCCTGGGGCAGGGGCATCCAGGAGTTTGGGTATGGACAGCTTCAGTCTGAGATGCCCCGTAGACATCCTGAAGATGTGGAGCCAGGCATTCAGGGGAGAGGTCTGGGCTGAGGACTTGAACTAGGGTGTTGTCAGCACAAAGATGGTTTTTACTACCAGAAGCAGGATGAGATTGTCTCAGGAGAGCGTAGTTGGAGAGAGAAGAGGCTGGAGACCAAGCTCCAGTCAATCCGAGAAGGGAAAGGGCAGAGGGTGTTGTCAGCACAAAGATGGTTTTTACTACCAGAAGCAGGATGAGATTGTCTCAGGAGAGTGTAGTTGGAGAGAGAAGAGGCTGGAGACCAAGCTCCAGTCAATCCGAGAAGGGAAAGGGCAGCCAGGGAGGGGGAGGGCCTGACAGGCATGCTGCAGGAAGGAGGGGCCGTGAGCCAGGTCAGCACTGCTGACACCTGGGGAAGATGAGGACCGAGAGCTGACCACTGGTCTGGCCACACAAGGCCACTGGTGACAAGAACACACTCAAGGAAAGTGGGAGGGGAGAGCTAGTGGCAGCGGGAGGAGACATGCTTTTGAGTTTTGCTATCAAGGAGAGCAAAGAAATGGGGTGATGGCCCAGGTTGGGCGGGCAGGGGCCCAAGGGGGGCTATTTCGTGTTTTTGTTGTTATGGTGGGAGAAACCAGGGCATGTGTGTGTGCTGCTGGAATGGCCCACTGCAGGAAGGAGTGCTGCTGTTGGGGGAGGCACATCCTCAGGCAGGCCCAAGGGGAGGGCTTGGCCTCGTTCTAGAGCAGGAAGTCCACTCCCAGTATCAAGAGAAAAGAAAGGGCCACGAGACAAAAGAGGACAGAGACCCAAGTGGCCAGAGGCCATGATGACCAACAGACCCGCATGGGGCTGCCATACAAGGACGCCTGTCCCCCAGCTACAAATCTTGCCTGACTCTCCTGCGTATGCCCGCCTCTGCAGAGGCTGGCTCTCATTGAGCTGGGGTTCTTCACACAAGTGGGAGTTTGTCGGATTCCTTTATTCATCCATTCACCTTGCATTAACTTTGCATCTACTATCAGTTGGACACTCACCCAGGCACCAAAGGACTAACAGGCAATAAGAATGGGTGAATGAGCCAATGAAGGCAGTCCATACCTTTGCTCTGGCACCCAGTAGCCCAAGGTCCCACCCTCAGCACACCCAACCAGAGCCCAGGGCTCACCCTGGAAATAGTACCCCTTCCCATCCAGCTATAAAGACAAATATATTAATATTATTTATTAAAATTTTTATTTGAGGGCCGGCCCGGTGGTGCACTGGAGAGTGCGCCGCTTGGGAGTGTGGCGGCGCTCCCGCTGAGGGTTCGGATCCCATGTGGAGACCGGTTCCCGCTCACTGGCTGAGCGCGGTGTGGGCGCAACACCGAGGGTTGCGATCCTGTTACCGGTCAGTAAAAAAGACAAAAAGGAAAAAAAAATTTTTTTATTTGACCTAAAAGTTCATTTCCCCCCAATTTTAAGAGAAATTAAAGCATTTTCATGGGCCCCTAAAAGTACCATGGGCTTTCGGCTCTATGCCTACTATACCCCTGCTCAGCACACCCAGCCCGCGCTCTGCTAGCCCAGGCTGGCAGCACGCACCGATGCTCTTGCGGTCATACCAGCCGCCATGGTCCATGAACTGGCGCAGCAGCTCAATGGGCGGCTGTGCACCATACGTCTCCAGGGCTGGCATGTTCAGGTCATCAATGAAGAAGATGAAGTTGCGCCCCAGGGGAGGCCCAAACACACCCTTCCGCCTGTGGGGAAGGGCCGTGTGAGTCCACCCACAGTCACCAGGTCCCCTGAGAATCCAGGGGCAACAGGATAGCAGCCCTGCCTCTGCGAAACTGTCACTAAATTTCAGCCTCCTCCAAATTACTAGACCTCTTGACCTGCTCTCTTTCTTGTTCTGAGCATCCTGGGACATCACACAGACTGGCAGACCTGAGTCTGAACTCCCTTAAGGAGAGTCTCGCCTACCCAGGCATATGGATAACACACATCTTAAAGACAGACCCACAGCCCCGCCCAAGTGCCCAGCCCAAGGCAAGCACCCACTGAAAATCTCTGTGGGAATTCTTGGTGGAGGAAAGGCTTTGGAGCAGTTTGCAAGGGAACCCAGCCTCCCCTTGGGGAGCTACCAGCTCTCCCTGGGAGGTTTCTGGCAAATATGGGAGCATAATTTGGTGGGTAGGTGAGACAGCAGCTGGTTCAGCCAGGCTGGGGAGACACTGGGGCCAAGGAAGGAATGAGGGGTGCCCTGCCTCTTGTCCATCTTGCTGTCGATGAGGTCCTGGGTCTGGTTGGCTGAAGTGCGGGCTGAGAAGGTTAGGAAGTGGCTAATGTACTCCAGGGGCAAGTTCTTAAGGAGCTTGTCAGAGATGGTGAGTGTCTTCCCTGTGCCCGTCGGCCCAATACACAGCACCTGGGAGAGCAGAGATCATGCAGGTGGAATGAACACAGGGCTCGGCGCACAGGAGCTGCTGCCTTGTCAGTGTGGGAGGCTAGCTGACCCCCAGCCTGGGAGATGGGGTGGGCTGAGGCAGGGTAAGGTAGGGGCACTCACGGGCTTGTTGTTGGTGAGCAGCATGCCCAGCAGGTAGGACATCTGCATAGTGTTCACAGTGGGCACAATGATGTTGCAGTAGTTGGTGTCTGGTATCATGGTGAATGTAGCTGAGGAGTCCATCCACTTCACCCAGGCAACCTGGAACCACAGGTGGCTCAGGGCTGGGACTGGAACCCTGCCCCACCCCACTCCTGGCTGCAGCCTTGCTGCCAAGTGCAGCAGGAGGGCAAGGAGCTGCACTGCTGGGCCTTGGCAAGAGGGTCCAGGTGAGATGCTACTTTGGAAAGAACTAGCAAGTCTTGTGCCCAGCTCTCCGCACAGGGTGGGGGACTGCCGGTACAAATCACTGGGAATGGGAGGCTCTCTGAACACAGCTTCCCAGGTGGGGACTCCCTGCACACAGCCATCCAGGTCAGGGGCTCCCTACGGACTACCAGTCCCAGGTCTCTGCATGAAGGAGGTGCTTTGGGAATCAAACAACCCAGAATGCAAAGGTTTTTGCAGTTTAGTTCCAGGTTATCAAAGTACTGTAGGAACCAGAACCACGGGCACTGGTGTCAGCTGGATGCTGAGAGGCCACCTGACCCAGTCTCCCCTGCTGTATGAATCCTTTACCCACAGCCTTGACCCAGACTGCAGACTTCCCTTGATGGGGTCTCACTATGGCCAAACCAACATGTCCTTCTGGGGACAATTCTGACCGTTAGGCCCAAATATTCCTTATAAGCCCCCAGCAGGACCCAGCAAAGTGACTGTCAGGTCTCTACAGATCCCTCTCTAGCCTCCTCCTGGGCTGGGGTCCTGACCCTGGAATAAGGGCAGGCTCATGGAGCCTTCGCTGGTTGATCGTACTGATGGGGACACTGAGGCAGGCCATGAGGGAGGACTAGGCAAGTGCGGCTTTTAAGTAGAACTGAGGCAGCCAGTCCCCGGGCTCAACACCACCACAGAGGCAGCAGTGAGTATGGCTGGGGGCTTAGGCACTCTGACGTCTCCCAGCCCCAGGTTCAAGGATAACTCTGCCACTGACTAACTGGGTGTGACTATTCTGAGCCTCAATTTCCTTGTCTGGAAAATGGGCAAAATAATGACCACCCCATGTGTCTGTGAGGATTCATGAGGTGATGGGAATAACCCCCAGCCTGAGTCCTGGGGATCGTCAACATAACCTCCTCTCTGTGGTCACTGTCATCGAGGAGAAAAGCCAACACCCAGTGGGACCCTCCCTGTCCCATGCCCTGAGTGGGTCTGTGGCCACCTGCTTGCTCTCCTCCTCATCCTCATCCTCCTCGTTGGTGTTGCTGATCCCTGCGTCCTCCAGCCTGTAATCAAACACCAGCCCCTCTTCTGGGAAATGCAGAGTCAGCTGCCAGGGACCAGGAGGAAAATCAGGCCGTGAGGTTCAGGAGGCTGGTGTGGCCACTGGTCCCTGGGGGTCTGGGAGCTGCCGACTCACCTTCTCGGTTGTCATCTTGATCCTTAGCCAGTGGCTGAAGCTGAGGCGACCTTTGCTGTCCCCAGTGGCACCCACACTCCAGATCAGGGAAAAGATGAACCAGGGCTCGATCAGCTCTGGGATGCGACTCAGCTTTTCAGGGGGTACTTTCCTGAGGCCCTAAGGAAAGAAGGCACAGCATCGGGCTAAGGCAGGGATAATACTGGGCAGCCTGAGGAAGTGGGACAGGACATGTCTTGGCCTCTGCCACATTGCTTTGTTTCCCTACAGCAGAGTGGTTCCATGACCCATGTCAGGGTGGTCCATGACCCATGTCAAGCGAATCCAACTCTCTCTTCCAGGAAGCTGGACTTGGGATTCAGGTCCTCAAAGGCCTGGCAAGGAGAGCAGCAGGGCAGGAGGATCCAGGCATCCAGCCCCACTGTTCAGGGCTTTACCTCTCTAGGCAGAAAGGGCTTGAAGAAGCAGTCAAGCAGCTTGAGGAGGCTCGTGATCAGGTTGCTGTTGGTTGAGGCGATCACCTCCTTCACCGAGGATCGAACAAAGGTGATGGATTCCTGCAGGGAGTGAGCACCCAGCTGTCATGGCTGGTGGCCACAGTGCCCTGCTGTCCCACCTGGGCTGGGCATACCCATGGCATGGCTTACCTCCAGGAAGCTGACAAAGAGAGTCTTGAAATGCTCCTCATAGGGCTTCAGCAAGGTGGGGAGCTTCTTCAGCCAGCACTCAACGAAGGGCATGAGCCCCAGGATGCTGGGCTCCAGGTACACCATGCCACAGCGGGATACTGTGGCTGGTGAGGCCACTGCCAGGTCCTGTACCTCGAACATCATGGTCATCGCCTGGTGCCAAGATGAAATGCATGAGTGGGCTGGCTGCCAGTCCCCAGGGCCGGAGAAGGGCTGCAGGGCCATGGGGAAGGGCTGCCCATCTTGCAAGTGAGAGTTGTGGGCAGGGACAATGCTGGGAGTGGGGGTGCAGGAACCCCTGGGCCCTTAGCTGATAATGTGACCCTCCCTGGAGCCCTGGGGAACAACCAAAGTCATGAGATTCCTGGGATTTTCTGGCCAGCCTGGGGTCAGGGCATTTTAGGGTTCCTGGAGGCCCAGGGAAATCTGAACTGTTTGCTCTGCTCTAGAGTCCCCATCCTGTCCCCCATGCACATGGACACAGATTCACATTCACTGCCAGGTGTTCTCAGGACTCAAGAGCTCGGCTTAGGGTAGGCACCATAAACTTCTCTCATGCCCAGGCCATACCCCTCTTTCTCTGAGAACTGCCCCTCACACATCAGGCAGGTCCCTGTGGCCAGGTCTGTATTACCCATCCCTCAGACCCTGGGCACATTGCCAAGACTGAGTGGACACCTGACCCAGACTAGGCCCACATGGCTGAAGGTGGGCCTGGGAGGCAGGAGGCAGGACACACTGGGGAGTTGGGTGGTTGTCCTGGCCCTGGGCTCAGTGTATCACAGAGAGTGGGTCTGCAGAAATGTCACACTGAGCAGGTTCATGGGACATACTGAGGTGTAGGAGGTTGGGCCAGGGAGGAGCACTGGGTGCTGAGCCCGAGCTCCTGCCAGCTGGAGGGTTCCTGGGCTTGGTTGTATTGATGGCCTGGGACGCAGCCATGGTCCCAAGAGAGGGGTAGAGGGGGACAAGGCTGGGTCAGCGTGGTGTGGCCTCTGGGCCCACCCAGCCACGGAGGAGAGTGGGTGGGCAGATGAGTGGGAGCACCTCTGTGAGTTTGATGATCTCCCCAGAGCTGAGGCACAACTTCTTGTTGTCGTCCAGCACTGTGTTCATGTTCTCAATCCAGACGGCATCCACAGGCCCATCGAACATGTACCACTTCTTGTTGGTGTCAGAGGTGATGGCATCCGCCCGGATGAGGGAGGAGAAAATTCCGTCTGTCCTGCAGCCACCAGAGAAGAGAGGGCTATAGGTGCCAGGGGGGCAGGGAGCAAGGACAGCAGGCTCCCAGGGAAACCTGGCCACTGGGCTGGCCCTGCTCTGTTTCTTTTTTTCCCTTCAATGTCTTCATTAACTTAAAAATTGTAATGGGAAAAATGGAACTTGTTGGTGTGACATGGTATAATAAAAACACATGCTCATATGATCTCCCTGCTGAATCCCCACTGAAGTCACATTAAAAGAAGATAAACGGTGACATCTCAACAGGAAAAGGGAAATGGGAGAGAACAGAAAGAAATGGAGAAAGGGATGGAGAAGGGGCAGGACACAGCAGAGAAAGCAGGCTCGTGAGAAGGGCCAGGTCCTGCCACAGAACCCAGGAAGGCTCAGATGTTAGAGGCACCACATGCCAGGGATGGTGGTAAAAGGGTGACACAGATTCTCTGCTTGGCGAAAATGTACTCAGACTACTGAACCTTCTCCTAGGCCTATCTGTGCACTTCCTTATAAAATTCAGTTTTAGAAAAGAATCCTAGGGCCGGCCCGTGGATCACTTGGGACAGTGTGGTGCTGATAAAACCAAGGCCACAGGTTCTAATCCCTATATAGGGATGGCCGGTTAGCCCACTTGGGAGAGCATGATGCTGGCACCACCAAGTCGAGGGTTAAGATCTCCTCACTACTCATTTAAAAAAAATAAAAAAGAATAATGCTTGATATGATCCTATATATTGAACACCCTAAAGCCTCTACAAAAAGAACTCTTAGAGTTGGTAAATGATTTCAGCAAAGTTGCAGGATACAAAATCAACACACAAAAGTCAGTAGCATTTCTATACACCAACAGTGAACATGCAGAAAAAGAAATAAAGAAAGCTTGCCCATTTACAATAGCCACCAAAAAAATAAAATACTTAGGAATAAAGTTAAAATGTATGCTATACGAAGTTATTACGTCCATACCTTTGCTCTGGCACCCAGTAGCCCAAGGTCCCACCCTCAGCACACCCAACCAGAGCCCAGGGCTCACCCTGGAAATAGTACCCCTTCCCATCCAGCCCTCCCAGGCCTGCACTTACGCACAGGCTCCTGGTAACTTTTTTCTCCAAGGAGTCCATCTGGAGGGTTGAAGGAGAGACAGGGGGCTCAGAATTAGGTGGACCTCTTGCTGCCCACACCTTGGCCAATTGTGCCTGGCTGGGAAGTTCCCAAAGCAGCTACTGACCACCTCCCCACCCCCAAGCTGGACATGAGGCAAGTCCTGGCTTACAGCCAGGCCAGAGGAGGGAAGGCCTAGCTTCTATTATTTACCACCTGGCACAGTGCCAAGTGGAGTTCAAAGGTCAGAGTGTATATTTGGTGGGAGGTGTACTGGCAGGGGAGATAGCATCCTGGGATGGGGCTGGCTGGTTAGCTCAGTTGGTTAGAGCATGGTGCTGATAACACCAAAGTCCGAGGTTCAATCCCTGTACCGCCCAGCCACCAAAAAAAAGAAAAAAAAGCATTCTGGGACAGACTTCCCCAAGCCCCATAAAGGATCAGGGCCACTTTGTCCATTGTATCTTGTGTGGGATCTGAACCCTCAGGCGGGAGCACCGCCGTGCTTCCCAAGCGGCGCACTATCCAGTGCTCCACCGGGCCAGCCCCAGACATTTATATAGAATAACAAAAGACTACGCATAGCCAAAGCAATGCTGAGCAAAAAAAAAAGCTGGAGGCATAACACTACCTGACTTTAAACTATACTACAAAGCTATAATAACCAGAAACAGCATGGTACTGGCATAAAAACAGACACACAGATCAACAGAATAGAATAGAGAACCCAGAAATCAACCCATACACCTACAGCCATCTGATCTTTGACAAAGTCACCACGTCTACACAGTGGGGAAGAAACCGCCTCTTCAGCAAATGGTGCTGGGAAAACAGGATATCCATATGTAGGAGAATGAAACTAGACTCATACCTCTCACCATATACCAAAATCAACTCAAAATGGATTAAAGAATTAACTATACATCCTGAAACAATAAAACTTCTTAAAGAAAACAGGAGAAACACTCCAGGAAGTAGGAGTGGGTACAGACTTCATGAATATGACCCCCAAAGCATAGGAGAAAATATTTGCAAAATATACATCTGACAAAGGATTAATATCCAGAATATACAAGGAACTCAAACAACTTTACAGAAAAAAAACAAATAACCCAATTAAAAAATGGGCAAAGGAGCTGAATAGGCATTTCTCAAAGGAAGACATAACGAATGCCCAGTAGACACATGAAAAAATGCTCAAAATCACTCAGCATCTGGGAAATGCAAATCAAAACTACACTGAGATACCATCTCACCCCAGTTAGGATGGCTAAAATCCAAAAGACTCTGAACGATAAATGCTGGCGAGGTTGCGGAGAAAAAGGAACTCTCATACATTGTTGGTGGGAATGCAACATGGTGCAGCCTCTATGGAAAATGGTATGGAGGTTCCTCAAACAGTTGCAGATAGATCTACCATATGACCCAGCTATCCCACTGCTGGGAATATACCCAGAGCAATGGAAATCATCACGACGAAGGAATAACTGCACTCCAGTGTTTATTACAGCACTCTTTACAATAGCCAAGAGCTGGAATCAGCCCAAATGTCCATCATCAGATGAGTGGATACGGAAAATGTGGTATATCTACACAATGGAATACTACTCAGCTATAAAAACGAATGAAATACTGCCATTTGCAACAACATGGATGGACCTTGAGAGAATAATATTGAGTGAAACGAGTCAGGCAGAGAAAAAGAAATACCACATGTTCTCACTTATTGGTGGGAGCTAAAAAAATAAACAAATTAATTTACCCAAAAACACACCAAAAAATACCGGGGGTGGGGTGGGGAAGAAGATATAACAACTATACTTTTTTTGTAGTTGTTACAACAAACAAACGGAAAGGACATTCTTGGGGGAATGGGAGAGAGGGAGGAGGGCGGGAGGTGTCGGTGAAGGGCCATAATAATCATATACATTGTATATTGACAAAATAAAAAATTAAAAAAAAAAAAAAAGTTACAGGAACACTGAGTAAGAAAGATTTCATTGTATTGTAAATTTTAATTTACATTTCTGCCTCCCTTTGAGGGATGGGTGAGTTTTATCTATCGATATATGTGCAGAGACAGACGTGTAATAGGCTTTCAACCAATGTTTATTGAAGGAGTGAATGAATTAACTAACTAAACTAAAGATTCTGTCCTTAGTTTTAAAAGTAATGTTATTATAGAATCATCCTTCATTTGGGGGGCAGAGAAGAAACAACAATCACAACAATTCCTTGAACTTGTTGAGACAAGTGAACAGACATGATGTAGCGGGGAGGGGAGGGGAGGGAGAGAGGGGGAAAGAGGAACCTGTAAAGGGTCATGAAAATCAACCACAATGTATATTGAGAAGTTAAAATAATAAATAAATACATAAATAAATAAATGAATAAATAAACATCACAGAGAGAAAAAAAAAAAGAATCCTGCTAAGTCAGTTTAGCAAGAACCCCCACCCTTGATAACTGATCACCCTTGATATCTGGTCAGGTTCCTCATCCTTCACCATCCCCAGGCGATGTCTGATCACCCTGGCCCGTCTTCAGCAAGAATCCTATTAGATGGGTTTAGCCAGAATCCCTCTTACTCCAATGTTTCCTCAGTAATTTTCCATCCATTGACCCCCACACTGCTCCTTGGCTATAAATTCTCACTTGCCCATGCAGTATTCATAGTCGAGCCCCAATCTCTCTCCCCCACTGCAAGACCCTGTTGCAGTCGTCCCTATACCTGTCATTATGGTCCTGAATAAAGTCTACCTTACCATGCTTTAACAAGTATCACTGAATAACGTTGTATTTAACAGAGGACATTTTCTGGTTTAACTCCCAGGCTTCCCACCTACCCACATAAGAGCCTGGAGTGGATGTGGGTGCAGTCCTTCACCAGAAGTGGGGCAAGCAGTATAGGCCCACACTGGGTAAGATGGATGACTCTCCCTCCCCAGTGCCCATCCCCAATGGGCTCCCAGAACACTGGAGCCAAGCAGACACCCCCAGCAGGAGACTGAAGACTCTTCTCTGGAGAAACAGAGAGGAAGTGGAGTGGTGGATAGAATCACAGCTTTGAGCTGCAGAGTCTGAGTTCCCAACCTTCCACTAGGCTAAGGTAGAGAGAAGAAGGCCCATGGCCCACAGCCTCCAGAGGTCTGGGAGCAGGGTGGTCACCGGAGGGATGGGGGTGCCACTCACCACTCGTGGGTGAGCAGGTCAAACTCCCCGTACAGCTGTCCCATCGTGATGGACTTGGGGTTGAGCACATAGTAGTTGACGGCCTCATACACACCGCCACTGATGGACGGCTGCCCTTTCAGCGACGTCATGGCAGCTGCCAGGACTCTGTAGCACTGGGGAAATGGGCCGCCCAACAGTGAGCCTCCTGGCCCCATGGAGAGCAGGACTGGATTGGTCTGGGGACCACGGTAAATGGGAGGGGTATTCTAGAGGCCAAAGGGGTACAAATGGAGGCCAACACCCCTATTGCAGCTGCGCCACCCTCAGGCCCACGGTCTGCGCACTGGCTGCCTGGCTTGGCCCCACTTACGTTACTCTTGCCGGAGCCTGTGGGCCCGACAAGCATGAGGCCATGCCGCACCACTGTGGTCTCATAGAGCTGGATGCACTTGGTCAGGAAGCCTGGGGGACATGACAGAGGAACCCAGGAGTCAGAGCACGGGCATGGGTCCTGGCTACGCCACTAGCTTGTATGACCCCAGGTAGGTCACTTCACTCCCTCAGCCTCAGTTTTCTCATCTATAAAATGAGGATGGTGGTAGCACCTACCTCATAGGTGGGGGCAATGAATTCCTAAGCCCAGAGCCTGGCACGGAGTAGGAACTGTACAAATGCCAACCATTATTTGCACTGTGACTATTATTCCCTAACATCCATCGGCCAGGTGGTCAGCAGTCAGGCCCACACAGTGTCGGCTGTTACAGGCACTACAGCCAAATTCAGTCCCAAAGCTACTACACGGCCTGCTGAGATCACCACCCCAGGTAAGTGCTGGTCAACATGAGGCAGAATCTTAGCGTCAGTCAGGAGCTATAGGGCCGGGCCCACATGGGTAGGGAATGAGCACATGGCTTTGGCCCAAGGGGTGGTGGTGGTGGCAATGCCACTGCCAGACTGGGAGTCCTTGCCACAGAAATAGTGTCAATTAGCCAATGATGGCAAAGCTGACCCAAGGCTGTGAGGGAGAAAGGAGTTAGAGGCTTCGTTCAACAAGCCTGCTGGTGCCTGGAGCACAGGAGGTGGCCAGAGAAGGAAGTGGTAGAGCTGCACATGGAACTGAAGAGCAATGGAGTGCAGCAGGGGAGAGGCCTTGCAGGGCTGAGCATGAGCACGTTAACTGCTCAGGCCCAGAGGAGGGCCCTGTGTGGCCAAGGTGGACAGGTATGACTCTTGGAGGAGCATCCCTCCACCCCAAGGACTGGCTGGAAGAGTCTGGGAGGGGGTAGCCAGGCCAGGGGAGGATGGGGATGAGAACTCAAGCTTCATGGACATGTGGCTGGGCTACCCTACTATCAGGGAGGAGGGTTTAGGGTCAGAGAGAGTCTATTTGAGGGCAGCATCCCCCACAGCCCTTCTAGCCACATACTGGCTTTTATAATAAGCCACTTTAAAAAGGGCCCAAATGCTCCATCTTGCAATGACACCAAGGCTGTCACTCCACAAGGAGCACGAGCAAGTTCCACTGGTGGGACAGAGCCCAAGTGGCCCTCAGAAGAGGGGATTGGTGGCTGTGGTAAGGTGGGGTGGGATGCATGGAACATGGAATCGAAGCTCCATTCCCACCCCAAGCAGGTGAGGATGGGGTGGAGGAGCCTTTATCAGCAAGGAGCCAGCGCCTGATGAAGCAAGGCAGAGAGGGAACCAAGGGCTGTGACTGCTCCTCACATGCGGAAGAAGGCCTAAATCATGAGGTCTCATGAAGGGGACAGCACCTGTATTCCCATCATCTGGGAGGTTCCAGTGGAGACAGGCCAGGGACACCTGCCCTGCCCCTGGACGGCTCAGCTGAGAGCCCCAGCCCACAGCACACTTGGCCAGGAGTGAGGGACCCCAAGACTGGACTGCCCTGTCTGTCCTCCTGCCCTGGACTCCAGGGTGGCTGGAGCCAGCCCCACTTCAGACACCTGCCGAACTGTAGGGAATCAGGGGCCGACAGCTCACCCTCCACATCCTTGAGGTTGTTCTTCTCACAGGCCTTGCGGATGGCCTTGTCCAGGATACCATAGTCAATTTCCTCCTCCTTAATGGTGGGGAACAGGTCAGACACTATCCCAGAGAAGAGCTTGAGGTCCTCCTGCAGGAACTTAGGCACATTCACATCTCGAATGGCGCGGAGGCAGATCAGCTCCTGCGGCAGGTGCCAGCAGAGCCTTCAGGGTGGCTGGCCAGACACCCTTCCAGTTGCTCCAGAGCCCTGCTGGAGTCCTACTCCCTGGGAGCCTCTCTGGATGGAACTCACCTCATTCATGCTGGGGTTTTCTCGCTTGAGGTTCCCAGCAGCTGAGATCACAGTCTTCACAGCTCTCATCCCGAAGTCATAGTGATCCTGTCACCACAAAACAGGATTAGGCATGGGTGGGCACTGTCCCTCTCAAGGCTTCTGTCTGGACCATTCTGCTTCCCACCTGGTACCTGGCCATGCCTCTTCACCCAGCTCGCAGCTGAAATGTCACTTCCCCTACGGGCCCTCTGTAACTACCTGCAATGCCCCAGCCTGAGCCAGGTGCCCCTCCTTCAGGTTCCTCTGGCACCCTCTACTTCACCATCCCAGCGGCCCTCTCCCTTTATCGGGTTACCTATTCTGCATCCCCCGTATGACTCTTCCTTGGTCATTGTTAAATCCCTGCAGTCCCAGCACAAGCTAAGGGCAGGGAGGTGCTCAGGCTGTGCTGAAAAAAAACGAATGAAGGAATTTCCCATCTGTGCAACGAACGGGTGGGCCTTGATGGTCCTTGAGCTTCCTTCTAAAAGTCTTCTGTAATATCTCTCCAGATGGCTTTTCCCACTGGTTCTGTTTCTATTACATAATGGGTGTGTTGGAAATAGTCAAATTCATCATTTTGCCCCATGGTGCCAGAGCATGAGAGCTACATCTAGACCTGACACATAGACCAGCATGTCCCAGAAACCTTGGACTTGGAGCTACATGAAGAGACTGGGCTTGACTTTGGGTCATCGCCACCTGGGAAAGGCTGAGTGCATTTCCAGAACCATGTGTGATAGTTGCTGTAATGAGGGTTGACATTTTTCAAAGTGGATGATTAGAAACAAGGGTGTGTGGGAGTGCTGGCACCCAGGGGTGCACTGTGGCAGACTGCTGCTGTTTTTTCTGGTAACAGATTGTATCTCCTGGTTTTGGTGGGCTGCACCTGGACAAAGGCAGTATTGTTCCCCCCAGCCACCATGATTGGTGTTCATGAATGAGCAGGTGACCCAGAGAAGGCCCATTAGGGTGACACCAGGGATTTTTTCTGGAACTACTAAGAAAGAGAAACCACGGTGGTAGCATGTAAGCCCAGAGTTGGGATTCATCTCTGCTGTTGCAAAGGGGGAACCTGCCTGAGAATGGAGCTGAACAAGAAAGCTCATCCACCAGTGCTGGTGCCCAGGCCAGACCCCACCTGCCCTTAGACTCTGGGATCAGCACACTGAGCAGAAGGCCCAGGGTGCTGGGAGCCTTGGCGGCCTGGCTGTCCTGCTCTGGTCCCTACGAGGCCCAGGTGCACTTGCTCCCCAGCCTTGGGTTGTGTGGCTCTTGGTCCTTAATGATCAACCCCCCTGGGCCTGAACTATCCAGGCGTGCATCTGTTCCTGGCACCTGCTCCAGCTCCACTGTACCCTGCATGAGGCTGGCCAGGCTCTTAGCTGCTTAGGACCTCAGAGTGTCCTCAGCTGAGAAACAGGAATGTAATTCCTATCTTACAGGGTAGTTGGGAGAAGCTGACAAGATAATGCCTTTAAAGCACCCAGCACAGAGCCTGGCCCCCAGCAAGAGCTCAGCAGAAGGTGAATCTGGAGCTGCTCTGGAGGCTAGGGACAGGCAGCCATTCTCAGACCCTGGAACCTGGTCAGGGCAGGGCCTCACCTGGGAGCTGAGCTGCTCGGAGGACAGCTTGAAAGTGGTTGTGATCTTTTTAGCCAGTACATTGGCCTCATTGAAGCCAAAGGAGTAGAGGGAGATCTCAGCGATCATGGCATAGTCTGGAACCATCATGGCCACGGGCCGGAAGAGTGCCTGCGACACATGGTGCACATGTGATTGGTAGGCAGACCTCACCTGCTACAGCACTACCCACTCTGGACTATAGGTCCTCAGAAGGCAGCTTCACCTGGCCCCCTCCCCCACCTACTGCTGGGATTCCCCCTCTGCACCAAGCCTTCCATAGTTGAAGCCCACCCTGTGGCTGGGCTACTCTGGCCATTAGAAACAGTCCTTTATGTTAATCTGAACCTGCCTCCATATAACTCCCAAGAGATGGCCCTCTTGGCTACTGTCTTCTCATTTCTTCTGCAGGCCCAGTCTGAGCAGCTCCCATCAGATGCCCCCAACCACACACACATAGGCAGCCCTGACTTCTCCTGTGCCCTCAGGACAAGCTTGGGGCCTCCCCTCCATGGCGGGGGGTGGGCCTCAGGACCCTGGGCAGGAGGACTGGTATAGGGATTCACAGTCCCTGATGTCCAAGCAGCTGTGTGTCCTTGCACAAGTATTTTAGCATCTCTGAGTTCAGGCCAGAGCTCTGTTGCCTCCTGGGTCACCCTGGGCCTGAACTTGCCTTTAGATTGTCAGGCAGCTCGGTGCGGCCAGCGTATCCTGGGTTCATAGTGATAAACACTGCACAGGATGGCACAAGTGGGATCTCGACACCCTCAAACATAAAACGTTCCACCTGTAGGGAGTGGGGGCTCAACTCACCTGGGGCAGGGGGTGCCCAGGCCTGTCCCCTCCTCTGAGTGGGCTCCCTGGTCCCCTGCTGATGCCCCTGTCCTGGCCACAGCTGGTCAGCCAGGACTGGACCCCTGATCATGGGTTGGATCCTCCCTTGGGATCTTGCCCAAGACCTCATATCCCAGTGGCTACCCATGGCCTCCCAGGTCCTAGCTCCAGTCCCTCGGAGGTCTCCACACATCTCCTGCTTCCCACTCCTTCCACCCCCAATTTCTGACACTGAATGTCCCCATATTTGGGCAAGCTCAACCCTGATTAGGACCAGCCTCTCAGCTCTTGTCCCTAGGACAAGGTCCCTAGACAACTTGAACTAAGCTAGAGAGAGGACCATGCCTGGGGCTTACATAAGGGTCAGGATGTAGGAAGGGACACTCATCCACTACAGCTTGGCCTGAGGGCTGCCCACAGACTGGGGTAAGGCCGTGGGGCTTCCTGACCGGCCACAAAAGCCCTCCAGGGACAGCTTTGCGGGGGTTTGGGGGGTGGCTGTGCTGTGTCCCCTGTGAAGTGACAGAGGCTGGAGCCAGAGCAGGCCCTCAGGCCTGCTTCTCACCCTGCAGTGTGGGGAGCCACATGGTGGCATGGGCACAGTAGGTGCAGTGGGAGGGATGAGGGATGGCACATCAGTGTGGTGGTGTCCCCAAGGCTCACCCGCTGTTGCTGTGCCTTCTGGATGGTGGTGATCTGCTGGGCCACCACAGACAGCACCTCAATGTCGATGCGATTGAACTCGTCAAAGCAGGCCCAGGCCCCTGAACTAAACGAGGCCAGAACATCGGGTGGAAACATGTGCTCAGAGCCTACCTTGCACCTCCCTTGAAGGGCCCCCTCTGACTCTGTGGGGGAGGAAGCCCTCAGTGGCATTCTCCAACCACTCAGTCACAATCCCACAGCCCACCCACCTTTGTGCCCACTAGGGTGAGCTTTTGACCCCTGTTATCCCATCCAGTACCAATACTCCCCTATCCTGTGAAGCTCTATTTAGGAACTGCCCTTGCCTAATCCTCTCCCGAAAGAGCTCAGGCTTCCTGCCCTG
The DNA here is from genome assembly GCF_000696425.1 of Galeopterus variegatus. Taxonomy (NCBI): domain Eukaryota; kingdom Metazoa; phylum Chordata; class Mammalia; order Dermoptera; family Cynocephalidae; genus Galeopterus; species Galeopterus variegatus. The sequence continues at coordinate 297,799 of NW_007726917.1, forward strand.
TCCTGTGCCACCCTCATACTCAGCCTCACCTGGCCAGGCCCTTGAAGAACTTGCCCATGGCCATGAAATCGAGCTGGTCAGAGCAGTTGAACACAACAGTCTGTATGGCCAAGGCCTTGCCCAAGTCTTTGGTGGTCTCAGTTTTCCCTGTGCCAGCTGGGCCGGCTGGAGCACCCCCAAACTTAAGGTGCAGGGCACCAGTCAGGGTCAGGTAGCACCTGCAGGGGTGAGAGGAGGTGGGCATGGGCCACACTGGTCCTGGGCATTGCCGCTTCCTTGGGATTTCCTGAGACACGGGAGAACCTCCTCTTCTTGGGCCCCGTGGATTGGCAGCTCTCACTCCTCCCCATTCTCAGGGCCCTAGGTGTGCCCAGCCCTGGCTGCCAGGGTCAGGATTGGAGCCCTTGGCCACCTACCCATTTCACAGCCCTGCAGAGCTTTGCTGAGGGACCCACTGGAATGGCTGACCTGTGGCCATACTTCCCTTACTCAAAATCCAACTTGAAAATCCAGCTGGTACTAAATATAAGCAGCAAGATGAAATGACTACTGCTTCACAAAAGAACTGCCTACTTCATAAAGGGACTCACCCATTATTTCTCTCAAGATTAATTCCTCTGGCACATTTAAAGGAGGCTTTGACTAACAAAAATAGTAAAGCTCACACCCATTAGATGCTTACTGAACACCACACATTGACTAAGAGCTGTACATATATCACTCATGAAATTCTCATAACCACCCTGAGGAGGTCTCAGAAGAAAACGAGGCATGTAGGGGTGAGTCACCTGCCCAAGGTCACTCAGCCTGTGACAGGCAGAGCTGAGATCTGAACCCAAAGCCTATCCTCTGCTCTGATGGACTAGATCATTGTGGAGTGGCTATGGTCCCCTAACTCCTGGCCAGTGGGAGCTGGAGGGGGGGTCTCATAGTAGGAGAGAGCTTGAGGATGACCCCTACCTATCGGTGAGGGGTGTGATCACTAGCCTCCCGCTGTTGCCTAGGTACTCATAGCCATAGATGAACTCGGCATTCACGGCACGGATGTACAGGTTGTTATTCGCCCAGTAGTACCTGTCAGTGCAGAGAGATGTGTTCCTGGGCTATGGGCCACTGGGTAGGGTATGTAGTCACCAAGAGGGGGCTCTTTTCAGGAATGAGGGCATCAAGGCACCCCTACCCAACTTGTTCTAGAGCCTGGAGGACAGGAACCAGCCTATCATCCCTCCCTGGCCCCTCCTGGCAGCTGCTCTGGCTCTGGGGTGGCCCCCACGCCCACACCTCAGCTGTGAGATCCATTCGAAGTCGTTCACGCTGACCACACGCTCCTGGATCAGCTTGCTCACCACATCCTTGGCATGGACCTCAATGACGATGAGTGCCGACAGCACTGCCCGCTGCATGTGGGACAGCTTCCCCCGCACCAGGGCCACCAGGTCACTGAGCTGCAGCAGTAGGGACACTGTCAGAGATCAGGAAGCCTCCCTTGCACAGAGGGTGGGCTTCCTCTATCCTGGGATTTCTGGTGGTCTGGGATGAGAGGAGCAGGGACTGGGCAGGGTGAAGGAAGTAAATAAAAATGGAGACACACACCTGGCATCTGCCTCCCTGTAGCGCATGACACCACCTGAGCCTTCAAAGGTCAGGTGGAGCCTGGTGAGGAGCTGGAGGCAGGAGTGTGATGAAGAGCTGGTGCACAGAGCAAATACAGCCCGAGGGATGGCACAGGGGGATCCTCACTGACCATCAGGAGAGGGCCTCAGAGCCCTCAGGCCCCTGGTCTCTCCTGCTGGTGGCTGGTTGTAAAATACTCACTTGAGTGGTGTCTGGCCTTCTGCTCTTTGGACTCAATCTTAGGCCTCTTCCAGGCTCAAAAGCTCGGGAGGGACTGGGCTCCCCTGGGGCGTATGTGGGGGGTGTGGGGAGCAGATGATGATACTCTTGGTTCCCACCTGCTGGGAGAGCCGTGGGAACAGTTGGCTGCTGAGGTTGCTGGCCTCCAGGGCCTCCTCCACTTCCATGGTCCAGTAGGTCTGGCATCCAGCAATGGTCACCTGGCCAGGCCAGTTCAGAACCCATTGGGTCCTGGGCATCTGGGAAGACAACATGAGCAGGGCTGACCCAGGCAGCTGCCAGCCGTGACCCTGCTCCCTCTTCATCCCTTGAATGTAGTCTGTGCTTTGACCTTTCAAACTCTAGCCTCAAGTTGTTAATTCCACTGGTCTCTCAAAAGCAGAAAAGCCATTAGGCTCTAGGCCTCTCAGGGGTGAGCAGAATCATCACTTCTTCAGCAAAGTGTGGGAGCAGGATCGGGGAACACACTAGGTTCAAATTCTGGCTCTGCCACCTGCAAATCACACGCTCCTGGGCAGGAAACCCCTCTGAACTGACTCTGGAGGATGGGGCTTAACCCACAGCTCAGCTGCCAGTTGTGAGGCTGAGAGGTAATGCAGGTGAGGTCCCAGCCTGGCACACACTCAGCACTCGAAACATGATAGTAATTGTGATTATGATTAGGAGCAAGTATCACTTTCTGGAGTGTGTGCAGAAAGGAAAGCTTTCCAATTCCTGCCTGAGCCCCCAGAGATCTCACGGCTGGCTGGGAGCTGCAGCCTGAGGACAGGCAGTGGAAGCAGAGAGAGGCACCAAGAGGGGACCAGACAGGGATGGGCTGGGCTGGCGGCGCAGCTCACCGTGGGGTAGGCCATGATGGCCCTCTCGATGATGTTGCGCACACTGGCCTTCATGCTGTGCTCCACCTCCTGCAGCCAGTCCTCCACGTTGCTGGAGGGGTAGATGGAGAAGGACAACTGCACCTCCTCACCCTCCGCTGAGTACATGTGTGTGATCTCCAGGTCCTCCTGGAACAGCAGCTGTGGGCAATGGGGGAGCAAGAGCAGGGGTTGCCCTGGGTGTCCCCAGAGGGCCTGCCCACCACAGCCCAGGGCTGACTCCATAGTGCCCTACACTTTAGGAAGAGAGGTCCACCTGAGAGGGGCTGGGGGGCCTGCCCCACCCAAGTATCTCTGGCTGGGCCTTCCCCCACTGCATGTGGGCAGGATGGGTCTGCCTTGTCCCCAGCTGTGGCCCAGCCCCAGCCCAGGCTTGGTCTGAATCTTGGGGAAGGTTCACAAGCCTTCTGGCCTCATAGGTTTCTTAACTCAGCCAACACCTCAGCATCTGAAAGGGACAGGGAGCCCCTGGATGAGGTCAGAACCCTGAGCTGGAGGTTCTTCATATGACCTCCCTCCCACAGGCCCCAGGTGTGGTCTCTAAAGACCAGGAATCTCGTTTGCCACCTTATATCCTGCTGGAAGGGCTTGGCATGAGAGGAGAGATGTTCTCCCTGGGAAGGTACCCCAGTGCTCCTGGCCCTGAGCTCCAACTACCCACCCGGGCGATGTTCTCAAAGCACTTGCGCAGGTGGGGCTGCACAGCCGTTGGGTCCTTTGTCTGGGACAAGATCTCTAGCAGTTCATCGTCTGACAGGAAGTAGAATCTGCCAGGAAAAATAGGCGTGAAGAAGCAGGTGAGGCAGGCTCTCTGAGCCTCAGCTTCCCCAGCACTACCGACGTCCCTGCATTCTAGCCTGGGCACCCCAGCCTCATGGGTAGACACTGAAGAGTAGGCATGGGTCAGGTGGTGCCCACCTGGGGAAGGCACTGCGCTTGGTCTCCAGGTACTCGCTGAGGCCCTTCTGCACGAGGTCCAGCAGCTTGTTGCAGTCCCGCAGACTGTCAAGTAGCTTCTGGTCAGCACATACATGGATCACCTGCAGGGCCCGGGCCAGGAAGAGAAACTGGAAGTGAGCATGGTCCAACTGGGAGGCAGCAAAGCAGGCTCACCAGATAGCACACACGCAGCCAGAGACCCTCAGTGGGGCCTGGGAAGGAAGAGGACAGGAAAATTGTCCCTGAGCCAGGGGCTGCATCCATTAGCTCTGCTAATTGACAGGGAAAAAAAATCGGTAATTAAAAAATTAGGGGTAAACAAAGCTTAAGAGTTTGCTTTGCTGCAGGACCTCTCAGGGTCTCTAAAATGCTAATGTGGACTGCAGATCTCTAACAGAACAACCATCAACTGTGGAATGTCTGAGCAGCATCTCTGAAACTGGAGAACCCACTCCAGAAGACACAGGCCAAGACCGAAGCCTTGGATTTGTCCTTCAATCTTTCTTGCTCAGGAAGGGAAGAGACCAAGAGGCACCCAAAAATGTGACCAGGGCCCGTGGTGGTCCCAACTGTGCCTCCCACTCCCACTGAGCTCGCCTCCCGGTTCTCGTAGGCATTCTTCATGATCTTCCTCCAGATCCTCTCCATTGTCTGGTAGCGCTTGCTTTCCACAGGCAGCTGCCGGTTGATGTCCTCAGAGCTGAAGATGGGCTCCAGGTAGAGCCAGGACCGCTGACAGTTCAGCCACTCCTCTAGCACCTCCTGGACAGAGGTAGGGCAGGGCAGGACTTTCAGGACCCGGAGTCCAAGTTGGGTTCTTTTCCGCATGACTGAAACATTTCACCCCAACATAGAGCTATGCAGAGCACTAGGCACCAGAGCCAGTGTTTGTGGGGAAACTTCTAGATGATGCTGTCAGCCATGGTACTCCAGAAAACAAAGAGCGTGCAGGGATGCCTGTCCTCCAGAGAAATCCCACTTTCCTCACCGGATGCCCAAGCATCCAAAAGGGCCAAGGGAGCTATTTTTCCCTACAAGGTGGCCACACCCAAACCAGCAAACCCAGAAGTAACAGAGGAACGACATCTGGTGCATGGAAAGCTAAACAAGTCTCCTTTGCTGGGAGGACTTTTGGGTCTGTCAGGGGAGCTATTTTTCCCTACAAGGTGGCCACACCCAAACCAGCAAACCCAGAAGTTACAGAGGAATGACATCTGGTGCATGGAAAGCTAAACAAGTCTCCTTTGCTGGGAGGACTTTTGGGTCTGTCACCCCAGGATTCTCAGAGCTTCATTGGGACTCTAGCTTAAAATCCCTAAAATACTCTCTAAAACATCAATCCAAGAGTGAGATATCTTCAAAATGAGCCACTTTTCCCTTCTGCCTCCAAATTCCCCATTTATCTCTTGTCTTCTCCTATCGACGCAAACTCATTCAGTCATTCATTCGTCTCTTCCTCATGGGATGTGTGTCATAGTCAGCTTTATGGGCACCAGAAGAAACAGGGGAACAGAGAGTGGTCCCTGCCCTTGGGAGCTCACAGTGCACCAAAGGGCCAGTTCTGCCCATGAATCACCAGGGGCCCAGCATGCGTGGTGCATCTGTGACAGCACTGACCAAAGGCCCCCATGGGAACACCTTGCAGGAGGATGTGGGGGGAGCATAAGGCTGCTTGGTGCTGAGCCTTGAAGGAGATGGGAGGTGGGGATAGACTCCAGGTGGAGGGGACTGCGTGAGCCAAGGAGGGAGACCCAGGGACAACGCTGACCAGGTATCTCTAGGTAGTCCAGGGACTGGGACTGTCCTCCAGGGCCCTGCGGGTAGCCCCTGCCTCTGGCTGTGAGAGCCCAAGACAGGGCAGCGCCCTGGCCCCTCCCTCACCCTAAGATA
>NW_007726917.1:303988-312902 GCF_000696425.1 Galeopterus variegatus
GCCTCTGGCTGTGAGAGCCCAAGACAGGGCAGCGCCCTGGCCCCTCCCTCACCCTAAGATAGTTCCAAGTGAGATGGGAACGAGAGGTTCAGGGGAGGATGGGAAAGGGCATTGAGGAGACTTAGGGTCTCACGGTGTCTAGCCCCCAAAATTCTAGTACTGGAGGTGCTGGTTGTCCCAAGCCCAGGCAGCCTTTAGGGGGTCTGCTGGCAGCTCCTGTGCCCTTCCTCAGCCACACTTTTGGATCAAACACTGTGCCCTCCACATCCTTAATTGCCTCTTTCAGTAGCTGAAACTCATAGCTGGAGAGCCCCATCCCGGTCACCCTCATCCAAGTGGAGGGGCCTGTCAGAGAGCCAGGAGCTGTGAGAACTGGGTGATGGAGTTTGGATGTATTGTCCTCCCAGAACTCATGTGGAAATTTGATCCCCAATATGGCAGTGTTGGAAACTGACTGAGTCGTGGGGGCAGATCCATCATGAATGGATTAATGTTCTCCCTAGGTGGGGGGATTAATGAGTAAGGTCTTGCTCTATTAGTTCCTGCGAGAGCTGGTTGTTTAAAAGACCCTGGCACCTCCTCTCTCTCTCTCTCTCTCTTGCTTCCTCTCGCCATGTGGCCTGCTTGTACCCACCGGCTGCCTGCTGCATTCTGCCATGAGTAGAAGCAGCCTGAAGCCCGTGCCAGATGCAGCTGTCCCAGAATCGTAAGCCAAATAAACCTCTCTTCTTTATAAATTACCCAGTCTCAGGTATTTCTGTTATAGCAACACAAAATGGACTAATACAATAGGCAAGGCATTCCACTGCTTCAAGCCCTACCCAGATGCCATAAAGTGTCACTTGCAGGACAGGGTACCTTGAGGTTGGGGGAGGGAAAAGGGAAGGACAGGAAGGAAGGCCCACCTGGGTCAGCTTCAGTTTGTTCTCCCAGGAGTTGATGCGTTGCTCAAAGGGCTTCTTGTAGGGTGAGAAGGACATGCTTTGGGTCATGACAATGTGGTCATCAAGCAGCTGTGAGGCCTCGTCTGGGCTCTTGAGGATGTAGGTGTCTGTCTCCCTGTAGGGCAGCACGTTGAAGAGAATGGACGACCACTCCTTCTCCATCTTGTCCAGTGCCTAGGGTGGGGGACGAGTCAAGGCTGGGTTTGGGGAAGGGGCTGGCCATCATGCTGTCTGGCCAGCTCTGGGCAGGGAAGAACAGACTCTGCCTGGCCATGACCTTCCCATGGGCCCCTCTAGCAAACACTCTCAGCTTGTCTGATCAGCACATCCCCCATGGGCCCTTGTCTGAACTCAGGGCTGAGTCACTCTCACACGCATGCTGCATGTGCACAACACACTGTACACCCATGCTGGGAGGCCACTCGGGCCAGTTAGGAGTGTGGACGCTGGTCTCAGCTCCGGTACTTACTGGCTGTGTCACTTTGGCCGGTGCTAAGCTCTTTGAGCCTTAATTTACTTATCTGTTAAATGAGGATAATGCTATCAGCTCCTTTCTGGGGATCTTAAGAGGAGTAACTGAGGTATAATAAGTAGCAATGGTGGACACTGTGCAAGCACTTTGCATTCATTATTAACTCACTTAATTGAATGCACCTCGACCTTTGGGCATGATGATCCCATGGATGAAGCCCATTACTGTTATCCTCCCCGGTGGCTGGGATTGCAAGGACTGGAGGCCAGGCTGTCCGGCAGGGCCTGGGTGGGGGGCAGGGGCTGCTGGTGGCTGCCCACCTGCTCGATGGCATACTCCTTGCCGGCCACCTCGGCCACCTTGCTGATGCTCTCAATATGATCCTGCAGGTTCATCTCGAGGCAGCGGGCAAAGGTCAGATTGGCTTTGGGCCTGACATTGATGTTGATCACATTTGACAGTATATCCCAATGCCGGTTCCGCATGCCGGGGTTGCGCAGCCCCTGGATCAGCGGGATGTATGGCTTGAAGTCCTCGATGCGGGCCCGGATGTCTAAGGCCACCTCCTGGCAGGCTGCCAAGCAGAGATGGCAGGAATGAGTGGCAGCCAGCACAGGCAGGAAAAGAGGGGACTGGCTGGCTTGGCCACCTACCTGGGATGTCCTTGAACTGCTTCACGCATTTGTGCATGGTCTTGAAGGACTCGATGACATACATCCCCCATGGGCCCTTGTCTGAACTCAGGGCTGAGTCACTCTCACACGCATGCTGCATGTGCACAACACACTGTACACCCATGCTGGGAGGCCACTCGGGCCAGTTAGGAGTGTGGACGCTGGTCTCAGCTCCGGTACTTACTGGCTGTGTCACTTTGGCCGGTGCTAAGCTCTTTGAGCCTTAATTTACTTATCTGTTAAATGAGGATAATGCTATCAGCTCCTTTCTGGGGATCTTAAGAGGAGTAACTGAGGTATAATAAGTAGCAATGGTGGACACTGTGCAAGCACTTTGCATTCATTATTAACTCACTTAATTGAATGCACCTCGACCTTTGGGCATGATGATCCCATGGATGAGGCCCATTACTGTTATCCTCCCCGGTGGCTGGGATTGCAAGGACTGGAGGCCAGGCTGTCCAGCAGGCCCTGGGTGGGGGGCAGGGGCTGCTGGTGGCTGCCCACCTGCTCGATGGCATACTCCTTGCTGGCCACCTCGGCCACCTTGCTGATGCTCTCAATATGATCCTGCAGGTTCATCTCGAGGCAGCGGGCAAAGGTCAGATTGGCTTTGGGCCTGACATTGATGTTGATCACATTTGACAGTATATCCCAATGCCGGTTCCGCATGCCGGGGTTGCGCAGCCCCTGGATCAGCGGGATGTATGGCTTAAAGTCCTCGATGCGGGCCCGGATGTCTAAGGCCACCTCCTGGCAGGCTGCCAAGCAGAGATGGCAGGAATGAGTGGCAGCCAGCACAGGCAGGAAAAGAGGGGACTGGCTGGCTTGGCCACCTACCTGGGATGTCCTTGAACTGCTTCACGCATTTGTGCATGGTCTTGAAGGACTCGATGACATTCTTCTCCAGCTGCTCAGCATCGATGGCTGACAGGGGGTCATTCATCCAGCTCTCAGACCAGCGCAGCCAGTCAGAGGCTGTGGTCCAGAGGTCCAGGTAGGGCTGGAATTCCTTCACCATCCTGGAGAGCTTGTCGTACTGTAAGGACAGAGGGCAGGGCTGGGGCTGTCTCAGGATGTTCCCCAGTCTCTCTCCACACTGCTCCTTCTTGGCCCAGGTCCTCTCTCCTCCCTTGCTCCTAGTTGCTGTCCCTGATCCTGTCCCCATGGCCCCAGGCCTGTCCTCCCTGCTTCCTGCCCCACCCAGGCTCTGGGCCCTGAGCTGTTGAGCAAGGTCTGGGCTGACCCTCAGTCCTCCTGCCTGGTTCCAGCAGACTCTTCTACCAGAGGGCCAGGGCTGGATTATCTCCACATGGCAACCTGCTCAGTTCTGCGCCCCCAAATGCCAGAGCCCTGCCACCTGGCAACTGGATTCTGATGTGGCTGTAGACATGAGCTGCTTCCTCAAGCCCTGGGTGTTTAGGAGGGCAGGGTGCCACAGGAGGCCTACATTGGTAATGGGCAAGCCAAAGATGCGCTCGCGGTTGTTGTAGAGCATTGCCAGCTGCTGGCAGTCCTTCAGCTGCTTCTTGACCCGCCGCACCTCGTTGGCAATCTCGTGTGCTCGCGTGATGTCCACGTGGGTAGAGAAGCCAGCCACCACCAGCTGTGGGCCAAGGAGCAATGGATCAGATAGATGCCTCTGCAGCCCCACCTGTGCCCACACATTCCCACACACACCCAGGGCATCAGCTCCTCCTAGTTCTGAGGGGACTTTGTGCTCCTGGAGTGAGCAGGCTCCTAGCCCACCACAGGCAAGGTGCCTGCTTCATGGTAACATGGCAAGGCCAGGGGGAGACCCAGTGCCCCAGACACTGTGCCCACTGCCCACTGAGGTGCCAAGGACACAACAGAAGAGTTGGGGTCTTTCCTACTCTGACTTTCTGGAGCTTGCTGTCCAGGTATCTCTTTGGCCTTTTGGTTCATTCTTTCAGCCATTTATTCATTCATCCATCCGCTCGTCCATCACACACTGACATGGCACTGCCTGAATGCAAGTGTGTGTGTGTGCCAGGGAGAGTATCCTAGCACAGAGTCTCAGCACAGCCCACCTGCAGCCCTTCCAGCTTCTCCTGGAAGTTGTTCTGATCCATGACCTGGATTTTGCGGAACTTCTCCTCATCCTCGACATGCTGCTGCCGTACCATCTCTATCTGCCCGAGGATCTTAGAAGGCCAGTTGCTGGCAGCCCATCTAGCCGGTTTGGGGGTGGGGATGGGGGGAATGCCACAGCTGAAATGATGGGGTGGAAAGGCCAGGCAGGGGCATCCTGCCAGGCACCTAGGTAGCCAGAGTGAAGGTAGGAACAGAGGGGAATTCAGGCTGGAGGGGCTGGGCAACTAGTAAGTCTAGGTGAGCTGAGAGGCAACCCCTGCTCTGCTCTCTGGGAGCTGCAGTCAACATCCAGTGAGATGTAGATCCCATGTGCCCAGTGCAAGGATGGGAGCACAGGAGAAATGAAAGAAGCAGTGCCAAGCTGCCTCTTAAGCCCCAGGGTCTGGAGGGGCGTCACCTGAGATGAGGCAAATTGACAGTCTCTAGCCTGCATGTCCTTGGTGACCAACCAGGGCCACCAGGCCAGCTTCCTTCATATCAGACCAACTCCCCTCACCTGACTGACACAGGGATCTGTAGAATTCCGGGCTTCCACCTGCAGCTGGCCTAGAAATGCTGACCCTGGGGGAACCCAACCCCCACCCCCGAGCACCAGGATGCCCTGTTGAGCTGGTGTTTTGGGATCCTGGGCAAGGCCCTGATGGTGCTGGAGGTCCCCCAGCTGTGAGGTAGGGCTGGGTGAGGGGTCTCTGGTGGCCTCAGTAAGGCTTGGTTGGAAGAGAGTTCCTGAGGCCGTTTTCTCACAAGGCTCTTGAACTGGTGGAGCAAGTGCCCTTCGCCAGGGACTGTCTGCCAGGCTGGGCTTTGCCTTCTTTCACTGCACCCAAAGACTCCCAACAGCCCCAACCACGAACAAGGGGACCCTAGGTCCAGGTGAACATTTGTATATCAAGCTGTTGACAGGATAGAGACAAGGATAGGGGAGCAGCTGGATTCACAGGCTAAGAGGCCCAGATGATTTCCTTCTGCCCATAGGCCTCCCAGCCCTGCCTGGTCCTGGCCCATGTGTGGAGCCATGCTTCCAGCATCTGGCAGGGCGTTTCTGGTGCGACCACACAACTGCAGCAGAGCACCTCTTCCCCCGCCTCCTGCTGTCCAACCACCCAAGCTCCCACTCACTTGTCATTGAAGTCATCTGTGGTGAGGTTGTAAAGGAATTCGTCCATGACCTGGTAGTTGTCCATAACCTTCACAATCCGCTCCTGCATGGACAGGTGGTGATGAGAACTACATGCGTGCCAAGGACGTGGGGGTACTGGGACTGAGCTCCCAAAGTCGCTGGGTGCTAAGGAATGGCTCCCTTCCAGAAAGGGGAGACCTGGGGTTGGGGAGGGGGCACAGGGTGCAAGGCCAGCACTAGGCTCAGGGTTCCAAGGGCCATGGCCGCCACACCTCCAACTTCCAACACCCTGACCCATGCCTTCAGCCCTCCTGACCTCCCAGACACCATAGCTCTGAACCTCTACCATGCCCCCAGCTCATAACCCCCGGACCCCACCTGTCCTCTGTGTATTTACCTCACCTCTGGCCTCTTGGCTCCTGCCCTCTCAGCCCCTGCTTGCCCCAGCCCTCAGACTCTGAACACCAGCCCCTTGCCTCCCAGCCCCATGACCTGTGCGCCTGCCTCACCTCCAGCCCCACCAGCTTCTCGGGGATGCCCTTCATCCACTCGCGCAGCTCAGCCAGCTCCTCGATGCTGTTGGGCTTCTCGTAGATCTTGCGGCTGATGCTGCGGAACTCCTCACAGATCTGGCAGTGGTAGGGGCATGCTGGGGAGGGCAGTGTGCCCCTCTCCTGTCTTCCCTGGGGCCCGCTCTTCCTTCTTGGTCCTCAATGTCTCCCAACAGATAATTGTACCCCCCACCACACCCTGAGGTGCTTTCCAAGAGGGGTGTTCTTGGTGGGCTCCCTGGCTTGCTGAGGCCTCTCAGTGGGGCAAGGGCATCACCTAGTGCACTTCAGCCTCCCAGCCTCCTCTGGCCCCACCAACACACACAGGACTTCTGAGACCCACCCTTGCACATCTCAGCTCTGTGAAGCCCTCATCCCGGGGTGTACTTCATGAGGAATTCCCAGGCTTCTACAAGTCTGGGGAAGGAGGTAGAAACCCCCCTTTCATGTGACCTCCCATATAGGACAGCTCCCTATATCAGGGCAGAATGACTTCTAGTTCCTTCCATTGGCCTGGGCACCTGCAGGCACCCCTAGCCCTGCCTGGGGACATCTTGCTAGCAGAAGCACACTGTGTATGTGAGGGTATGTGTATTGCTGTGGTCACTGTGGTCAGGTAGGTGGGCACTTACACTGTCCACCTGCTTGTGCAGGTTCTTGGCCAGGATGTCCAGCATGGAAGTGGCCAGGGCTTTGCGCTTCTTGGAGAGGCTCTGCTTGATGTTGTCGACATTGATGTAGAAGGGCCCGATGATGATGCTGCTGGGCAATGAGTTGTCCAGGATCTCTTTCTCCCGTAGGTGGGTGAGCACCATCTCTCGCACCTCCTCAGCCGACGGGCACTGCATCTGGTAGGCCCTGAAGACACACACATGAGGAGGCAGAGGATGGGTGAGCAGGATGGGCAGGGGACACACACACACACACACGGCACAGATGCCATACACATGCACACACATATGCACCTGAGAAAAGTGGCAATGTCGTTGTTGTTCAGCTCCAGGTACTTTCTGTACTCCTTGGCATACGCCTGCAGTGGGATCATGGCCTTGCGCATAGCATTGGCGATGACGGCCCGTAGCTCCTCCACCAGGGGCTCATGAAGCCCCACTGACTCCAGCAGGGGGTTGCCACTGATAAAGATGTTCTCTGTCACCAGCTGTTGAGGGAAGGGACCAGGAGGGGCAGAGCCAGATGAGTCATGGGGCAGGCGAGCAGAGGGGTTGAAAAGTTGGGGTCCTTGAGGCAGGATGTGGCCTAAAGACTGAGAGGGTGGCAGTGCAATCAAGCACAGAGGGCATGGTGTAGGGGTGGGGGAGAGGCTTTGCTGCAATATCTTTTAGAGGGGGCTGCAGACTAATACAAATGTCCACCTTTGTCTGGGCCTGACTCAGCCCAGTGCCAAGGAAAGGAACAGAAGGGGCAAGCAGGGCACTGATGGCTCTGATTGACCAGCAAGGGAGACAACAGGGGACTTGAGTTACATAGGCTCTTGGGCCTGGGGGAGTAGGCTGCGCGCAGTTGGGGGTGTGTGTGGCAGTGGTAACTAGTGAGGACTTTTGACAAGGGGACCTGTGTCCACCTCTAGAGACAGAGGACAGAGGCCAGGAGCTGCGTGGGATCTGGGTCTACACATGGCTGTGGCAAGAGTGGTCCAGCAAGTTCAGGATTCAAATCACAGTTCTGACACTTAGTAGCTATGTGACCTCAGGCTAGCAATTAGACTTCTCTAAGCCTCATCTACAAAATGAGATGCTAACAGTTCACAAATCAGTCTGCGGTGAGGATTAAATGAGATATTTGAAGATTACAGGGCTGGGCACACTACTCGCCAGGTGGGAGGCCTGTGATAAAGACAAACTGCTCTCATATTTGCAGCAGCACTGTGAGGCTCAGGGAGCCACCAGCAGCCAGGGCAGCAGGTGCCCCGGGCCCACTCAAGCTGTGGCATGTACCTTCTCCAGCTGGGGCACAGCATGGGTGGCCAGGATGCCTTTGTCAAAGAGGTTGAGCAGAGATGTCTCAAACTGCTCCAGTGGTGTACTGTAGTGCACCCCCGAGCTGTCCAGCACCAGGTCCACAATGAACAGGGGATTCTTCCGGGGCCTGCGGGCAATGGCTGAGCTGACAGCGGGCAGGGGCCTGAGGAGGTCTGCATGCAGGAGGCCCAGCCCTCTGCCCTTCCTGCCAGCACTATGACTCTCCAGCTTCTCTGTGCACAAAACTTGACTCCTCCTTCCTCCAAGTTAACAGAGAACTACCTGGGACAGCCAAACAGGTTCTCCTGCTCCTACCATATGCCCAAAGGTCCACAGGCACCACAAGAGAGGGGGGACCCCCACCCATGTCCTGAGGGTCATCAAGACAGGCAGCCAGGCTCTGGGCACTTGCGACCCCATATTCTCCTTGGGAGCCTGTCATCCCTGACATCAGGTGCCCGATACACACCAACAACCCTCTAGCCTCCATCCCAGCTGGGGCTTCTCTGATGGCTTTTGACCACACTTAGAATAAACCCAGCCCCCAGTTGTGTCCCGAGCAGGTGCTGTGTGATCTGGCCTGGTCCCTGCGACCCTTCTCACTTCATCCTGACCAGCCCTCCCTGTCAGCCTCTATTTCCTCAACTGCCCCAAGCTCTTTCTCCCCTCGGTGCCTCTGCATGGATGGGTTGGTCCCTTTACCTCATGCCCACCCATCTGCTCATGACTGGTTTCTTCTCACATCTCAGGTCTTGGCACAGATACCACCTCCTGCCTGTCCCCTAGCAAAAGCTCACCCCGAGTGTCTATCCTAGCCCCTGCCAAAATCAGCAATGACTATGTCTGTTTATGTACTTGCTTGCCGTCTGTCTTCCCTGTGAGACCAGGGACCATGTTCGTGTTTCCCTAGAACACTTGCTCCCCTAGAACTGTACCTGGTTCATGGCAAATGCTCAAAGAGTATTTCTCAACTGAGTAATGACTGACTGGGTGAATGAAGGTCAGCAGAAGAAATGCAGCCAGAGCTTGTGGGACATTGCCCAGCAGCCTGACGGGGGG
>NW_007726917.1:313194-318810 GCF_000696425.1 Galeopterus variegatus
GGGCAGGGGGATTGGGGAGGGGGGCCCACTCTCTCTGCTGTCCAGGACCTAGCAGTGCTGGACCCCCTGGCCCTGGCTGCCCTAGCCCCCCCACCCTGCACCAGCCCAGCCACTGGAGCCTGGCAAGGAATAGTTCTGGTATCAACAGGTGCCTCTGCCCAGCCAGGCCCCACCTGTAGGGGCTGTTTATGAGGTCTTCACCCCAGACCATGTCTTCAGTGCAGTCGAGCACGCTGCAGCAGGCATCGCTGATGAACTGTGAGAAGCTGGCAAGCGAGTCCTGTACCAGGAAGCGCAGCGTGTCCTGCAGCATGTACTTGATCAGCTCCATCAGCTTGCGCAGCTTTGACATGAGGTACACCTCCCAGTTGGTCTCACAGAGGTTGTACCAGCCCTTGCTCGTGTCATGCAGGCTGCTGCGCATGGCTACCTTCAGTGTGTTGATCCAGCTGTCCTTGAGGAACATCTGCACCTGGAGTGGCCACAGGCATCATCACATGGCTACCCCAGAAACCCACCACCCATAGCCACCATGCTCGGGGGCTCTGTGCACTAGGGTGCTTGGGGCAGCCCCAGGACTCATCTGACTGTGAAGGGATCTCCCCCACCCAAACTTACTGCCAAGCCCTGCCAACCAACACCCTCATGTGACCCCAGGACCCACAGCTGCTCAGAGGGGGAGGAGGGAGGGAAGCAAGGAGGGAGGGGCAGCAGAGCAGAGCTTTCCCTCTAGCCACTGGAGAGGGACAGAGACAGAATGAGACAAGAGAGAGGCACAGAGACAGAGAACAAGACCAAAACAGGAAGAGGGAAATACACACATAGAATGAGACAGAGAGAGGCAGAGAGACACAGAACAGAGTGGAGAGGCTGCACCCCACCTCCCTCACACCCCAATCTTCAGGTCGATATGGATGTACATGGGGTTCCTGCTCCCCTTTCCAAGACAAGGGGTCTGCTTCACAGGCAACCAGGGTTGGGATGGAAAACAATTGAAAAGGGAACCAACCTACCCTGGTTCTCCCTTTATCTGCAAGATAAGCCATCACCCTCAGTCCCTACCTCAGCCTCCAACAAGATCTAGGAAGAGGCCAAGGCCGGGTTTTGAGAAAAGCAGGGCTCACAGCCTCAGTGTGTGGCCCACTGGCCTGGGGCTTCCCCAGGGGCCCCTGACCTGTGCCTGTCAGCCCCAAGGGCTACCCTTGATGCCCACACACCTGGGAGAAGGTCTGCGACTGGATCTGTTCAAACTCCTCCAGGCGGCTGCACTTGGAGAGGCTCGAGTGGAACAGGGACATGGTGGTCACTTTGTTGCACTCAGCCCGCACCTTGCTCAGGGCTGTGATGACCTCAGACCGCGTGAACAGAGACTTGAAGGTGAAGTCCTCCTTCTGCTCCCGGAAGGGGTACTTGGGGATACTCACCAGTCCTGCAGGGGTGGGGGCCAAGGGCCAGCGTCAGACCTGCCTGAGACGCACCAGGGGTCACAATGGACCTACAGTTTGCTTGATGGAGGGATACGACTCCTGCCTCCTCCCTGGAACCCTTCTTTTCACACAGACTGCTGAGGGACCCCCAAGGCCCCACAGTAGGGTGCCTTCTCTGGGATGTGTAAAGGAATTCCATCAAAGCCCCACTGGTCACAGACCCCTTTGAGAACTGGGTGACAACTGCAGAGCCTCTCCCCATCCACTCCCGCCTGCGCTGTCCATAACCTGAGGCCCATCTGGAGCCTGCCCTGGAGCACCAAGGAAGGAGGATGTGAGCACCATGCCCTCTGTCCATGCCCCGGCCTGCCTCCTAGGCATATCACACATGGGAAGCCGGCCCAGGAAAGTTAGCAGGGATCAGTGAGCTCAAAGCAAGGAGGGCTCTTGGGAACCCAGGGTCCTGCCCTGCGACTGGTCTGCACGTGTCATATGGGGCCACAGTAATGCCAAACCTACCCTTGCTACTGAAGAAAGGGCTATATGACCTCTGGGTGAGATCATCAAATTCCCTTTCATCTGCTTCTGAATGGCTGCTTTCCTAGTACACACCTACCTTGCAACTTCTGCGCTAGTCAGACTATTTTTTACAAGAGGCTTCCTCCGCCTCCCCTGAGCCCTCCAGGCAGCTGGGAAAAGAAGGAGGATGAGTGCTGGGGACTGGAGGTGCACAGGAGTGTCAGGCTGATGATACCTATAGCAAAGACACACGACCCTAGAGGGCAAGGCGGAAGGGTGCTCTGGCCAGGTGGATGGCCGTGTCCAGTAACCCTCACCTTGCTTGGGCACCTTTTCCTCCTCCTTCTTTGGCAGGGTCACGTAGGAGAATGTGTCAGGCTTGGAAGAGACAATTTGGTCAAAGCTGATCTTGTTCATGCTACGCTCATAGTCCAGGTTGACTTCTCTGGCGAGACTGCTGAGGTGCTCCAGAACCCTGCCCATGGAGATGGGGATGAGGGAGTCAGGGGGTTCCCCACCCCTGTCCACCACCTGGTACCAGGCTCTGCTGTGGCATGGACCTGGGGACACAAATTTGAGGCTTTCCCTCCAGATTCACGGGCACACCCTGCCTGCCCCTGAGCTGCTAACACCCATCACCCATCCCCAGCTTCTTTCATACCCAGCCCATCGTCACATCAGTCCCTGAGTCTGTCCATTTGGCTTCCCACTTCCCAATGTCATCCTCATGTAGGCCACACTCCCTGTCTGTCCCCTCACCCCCATCCCTGCCCAGAACAATCTACTCCCCACAAGACTCAAATCTGATCATATCCTTCTCCTACTTAAGCCCCATCCCTGGGGAGGGGGATAGTGAGAAGTTGGTTAATGGACACAAAACAGCTAGATAGGAAAAATAAGTTCTGTGGGTGTACAGTTGAGCTAGGCATGTATAATTAACAATAATTTACTGTATGTTATCAAATGGCTAGAAGAGAAGAGATTGAATGTCCCCATCACAAAGACATGATTAAGTTTTGTAATGATGAATATGTTAATTACCCTAATTTGATAGTCACACATTGTAAACATGCATTGAAACTCTGTACCCAGTATGTATAATCAATACATTTCAATTAAAAAAACAAAACAAAACCCTTCCCTGGTTCCCTTGAATCTTAGAGTAAAGCCCAAACTCTCCCTGTGACCCAAGAGGCCCTTCTAGCTGGCCTATCCCTACCCTCCTCACAGGCCACACCCTGTTCCCACCCAGCTCCTGCCCCAGGCAGCCCCTCTGAGTTCCTGGAGGCAATGCATTCTCACTCACCTCAGAGCCCTTGTATATGCTGTTCCTGCTGGTGGCCAGACTTATCCATCCAGCCCCCTCCTGCCTGAGCAGCCTGGACTCCTCACTTGGGGTTTCTGTCCTGGGCACATTTCGCCTCCTCTGGATGCTCCCAAAGTGCTCCCCCTGTCCTGACACCCCTGGCACCATTCAGTGTCTGTTCCCCACTGGACAGTAAGCACAGGGTGAGGGACAGCGTGTATGGGGGGGTTGAGGGGGGAGAGGTGTTGCTGAGCATCCAGCTCATGGTCATTTCTGCCCCTTGCACAGGCCTGGCATTCTAAGGGGCACCCAGTACACAGGTGCTGAGCGCACACATAAAGAAATGAATGAAAGCATGTTCATGGCTCAGAACCCCAAGTGGCAAGCAGCGAGGGCCCTGGCAAGAGGTGGCCCATGCCATCCAGGTGCCCCTGTTCTGGCCCTGAGGCACCCTTCACCCAGTCCCTTGCTCATGTGGGACTCTCTCATGTTTCTTCTCTGCTTCTCAGCCCAGCAAACTCAGTTCAAGTGCTGCTTCCCCCAAGAAGCCATTCCTGACTTTCACCTTCTGGCTCTGGGCTTTGATTTCCCTCTTCATCCTCACCTCCCTGGATATCACATCCCAGCCAGGATGAAGAAGCAGGTGGCATGGAGTGTGAGGGCAGGGCGTGGCAGTTTGGCCATTCACTGATGCAGAGAGTGTGGGCAAGTGAATCAACCCTCTGCATCTCAAGCCCCTCCTTGGAAAATGGTGAGGTGACAGCACCTGGGAGACCCTGAGCCCAGGGCCTGGTGCCCAGAAAGCTCCCACTGGGGGTCTGCTGGATAAATGTGATAAGGCAGTGATGATGCTAGAAGCCAGCTGTGAGCACTCAGAGAAGCCTCTGTTTCCCCAAACTGGCCTCTTGAAACCTCATCCAATAGCTGGCACAGCCCCTCCACAGCCTGGCCACCAACCCCACCGTGCACGCATGCCTGGCTCCTCACAGGGAATGTGCCCATGCCCTGTTGCCAGTCCCCAGGAGCCAAAGGCAGACCCCAGAGAAGTGGGGCAGGGAGTCCTGGGCCTGGAGGCAACAGAGAGTGGCCCACTCACTGCCTGCACTCCACACGGCCCCTCTATGGAGGATGCCTACCCCTGAGCTCCTTTCAATTAGCAAATGTGTACTGGGTGCCTACAGTGTGCCAGCACCTGGGAGGTGCTAAGAATTCAGGATGTGCAAGGCAGATGTGACGCCATGACCAAGCCCAAGGGTGGGTGACCCCTACAGTTCACCCGTCCCACTCTGGAGCAATACTGCCTAGAATTTCATCCAGAAGTCAGAAGCCATTGGACAGCAACAAGCCCATCTCCCAGCCACAAATCCGTCTGCCATGCACAAAGGTAGAGGGCGTGCCCTGCTCCTGTGCAGAGCCTGGCTGGCCTCCCTTCATGTTGGGTCCTGCCTGCTCCCGCCTTCTCTTTCCAGCCACCTCACTCTCTCTGCCTTCCCTCCTAGCCCCTCCCAATGGCCCCCACACACTCTGGTGTCTCCCATCATTAGAAATTGTCCTTTGGGGCCGAGCCCGTGGCGCACTTGGGAGAGTGCAGCGCTGGGAAGCGTGGCAGCGCTCCCGCCGCGGGTTCGGATCCTATATAGGGATGACTGGGGCGCTCACAGCGCTCACTGGCTGAGCGCAGTGCAGCCAGTCTCAAAAAGGACAAAAAAAAAAAAAAAAAAAAAAAAACTGTCCTTTGATCTCACCCCCTCCAGTCACCCTTTCATCTCTTCTTGTCCCTTTATGGCAAAACTGGAGCCCTTCACTTCGTCCCCCCTCCCCTCCCCCTCACGCACGGAGGCCGTTCTAGCTGAGCTCACCAGTTATCCAGTCCTGCTGCTCTGTTCCCATCTCACCAGAATCTCAGAGATTTGACACAGTGGATCTCTCCCTCCTTCCTGCACCATCTTCTTCACGAAGCTTCCAGGACACTCTTCTCCTTGTTCTTCCTCATCTCCCTGACTTCTAAACATTGGCCTGTCCTGGAACTCAGTCCTGAGACCCCCCCTTCCTCTCCAGCTACACCTTTCCCCAGGTGAGCCCATCCAGTCTCAGGGTCTACACACCATCTATTCTATTCACTGAGAACCCGCAAATGTATCCGCAGTTCCAACCTCTCTCCTCATTTATCCGCCTGCCCACTCAACATTACCACTAAGACGTCTCATGTGAGGCGGGCGAGAGTCACAACCCAGGTTGCCTGGATCCCACCTAGTCCCCCCCACCAAGAAAATGTCTCACAATGTGTCAAATCTAGCGTGTGGAAAAGCAAACTTTTCATTTCTCTCCATGCCCTGCCCCACACTTGCCCCCCCCCCCCCCCCC
>NW_007726917.1:318938-329162 GCF_000696425.1 Galeopterus variegatus
CCCCCACTTGCCCCCCCCCCCCCCAGTCTTCCTTGTCTCAGTAGCCGCATCGTCATGCACCCAACTGATCAAAACCCAGGGGCGATCCTTGGCCTCTTCCCTTCACTGTATGTGCACCTGGCACATTCAGTCCATTAGCAGCTCTCATGGACCCTACCTCCAAAGAAATTCCCAACGTATCCACTTCTCTCCTGCTCCCTAGCCACTACCCTGGTCCTAGCCACCATCATCTCTGGCCTGGACGACGGCATTAGTGTCTTCACTGATAGCCCTGCTTCCTCTCTTACCTCCTTACAGCCCATTCTCCACTTGGCAAAAAAGATATTTTAAATATGCTCTGCTCAAAGTTGCCAATGGCTTCTCACAGACCATAAGCGAGTTGTTACAGTCTACACAGCTTGCATGATTGGCCCAGCCTCCCTCTTGGCCTCTCCCCTGTCACTGTTGCCCTCTCTCACAACCCTGCAGCCACACTGACCCTGTCCTGCTCCTCAAATACCCCAAACTTGTCCCTACCTTCAGCCTCTGCACCGTCATTCCCTCTCCCAGAATCCTCTTTTTCCCTTGCTTTTTTAGGCCTCAACTCCAATGTAACCACCTAACGTAAAGTAGCCTCTTCAAGACATCCCTATTCCCTTACCTTGCTTTGTCTTCACAGTCCTTATCAGAACCCCAAACTATTTTTCACTGTCTGTCTTCCTGGCTGGGCTCGGAGCGCAGGCCTTTGTGGGTATGTCCACTTCTCTTTCCCTAATGCCAAGCACAGGATGGACACTTCCACACACATGGCTGGTTGCCTGGCTGAATTCACTTCCTCCCTTCTTTCTCAGTTTTGTTCCAGAATCCAATCCTTTCTCACTTGACTCAAAGGAAGATTACTACTCTTCCATCTCAACTAGTCTAAACCAATCATGGTAGAACTTGCCCAGACTATAACTGATTTATGAGAAGAAACATGTCCCAGTTATGATCAACGACTGATGCAGAGATATAGTCAAGCCCCCTTGTTCTGTCTCCCTTAAGACAAATTCTTTGGTGCCATTTATGCTCCAGAGTTACCCATGGGATCAGGCTGAGACAAGATTTCTCCAAAAACCACATCTTTGCCACCCCTATAGATGTCTCCTGAAAGGACTTTATCAAAAACTCGCACATCAGTCACTTGCACAAGAACCACCAAATCAGGATCTGCTTCTAGATAATCCAATCTTAGACAGAATTCAATGGACCCTGGACCTTGTTGTGTTCACGAGACTGCTGCTGCCATCTTGCCTGAGAAGCCAGGGTGCACTGAGACAGAGTTCCTGACTACCAAGCCTGGAACATCCTGCACTGGATTTCCTGTACAGGTGGAGCAATGCATTTTCCTGCTGTCTAAGGCAATCTGAGCCCAGCATCTTTGATACTTACAGCCAAAAAAAAAAAAAAAAAAAAAACCATTCTAAATGGTATCAAACTAAAGAAATGGAACTCTGGACAGTCAAGGTAGGGTGATTACATCAATTCAAATCTCCCAGCACACCCTCAAAAGAAGGAAGAAAAGACTACCAAAACTCACACATTTAGCACAACTAGAATAAAGAAAATGCCTCAACATCAAGTTAGAAAAATAAACATCAACTCCCAGTGAACTATCTCTCACACTACTGCTACAAGTCTTCAAGGAGAACAAGGGCAATCTAAGAAAAACTGCAGAAAAGAGCAATAGCTGTAGCCCCAAGACTGATCTAAAATCCTTCCAGAAAAAGAAACTACACTCTAACTGCAAAAATACTGAAAAAGCATCCTGGTAAATCACTTACTATAAGGAAAGGACTTAAGGGCATGCAATTCAAGGTAGTATTCTTTGAAAGGCATAACTTATGAGAAAGAAAGTGAAAGGAAAGAAGAGGAGCCCTTTAGAGACTGGAGGGTAAGGAAAAAGAAGCAAAAATGAAAATTTGAGTTCCATAAGATAAGAGAGAACAAAAAACTTGGAAGATACACAATCCGTCTGCCCAACACATACACACACACACACACACACACACACACACCCCCATCTGTTTAAAAACTAGTTTGCAGGACCGGCCCGTGGCTCACTCGGGAGAGTGCGGTGCTGCTAACACCAAGGCCATGGGTTCGGATCCCATATAGGGATGGCCGGTTAGCTCACTGGGTGAGCGTGGTGCTGACAACACCAAGTCAAGGGTTAAGATCCCTTTACTGGTCATCTTTAAAAACAAACAAAAAAAAACTAGTTTGCTACACTGACAGAAGAGGGCGCCCTTGAACTAGGAATCTTGCAAATCACCCCAAATCAATGCAATAAATAGACTGCTCAAACAAAAAAAAACTAGTTTGCTGCACTGACAGAAGAGGGCGCCCTTGAACTAGGAATCTTGCAAATCACCCCAAATCAATGCAATAAATAGATGAACGCAGACTACATTTATATAAGATTTATATTTTTCTGTAAGAAAAAAGAGAGCATCTTAACTGATGAAAATTCCCATCCGCTCCTCAAAAAATCAAGGATAAATAGCAGAAGAAAATTATAACACAATACTTCAAACAACCAAATATCTTCAAACAAGCTTTTGGACATATGAAAAACCACCTGGAATCAGAAATTCAAAAACAAAACACAGAAATGGACAAAAAAACAGAAAGAAAATATATTTAATTGAACTCAGGGAAAAAAATGAATGAGACAAAATTATCTCAGGGAGGGAGGAAGGCTAAATTACAAGGTGCCCAAGAAAAAATAGAGTCAAATCAAAATGTAGTAAAGTACATTGAAGAAAGGCAGGAATATAACCAAGGGGATGAAAATGAGAAAAAGAAAAAAACTGAAGAGGGCCAGGAAGTGGTTGAATTAGAAGATAAGCAAAGAAGCAGTAATATAGAGAGAGATATACAGATATAGATATGGACATAGATACATAATGGAATCCCTGATGAAGATAAAAATACAGCAGTGGAACAAAACTAAAATTTAAAACTATAATCTAAGAGAAATTTCCAGAAATAAAAGAATACCTGAATCTATGTGTTATTGGGTACTTTGAAAAATTGACCCAGAATGATCCCTGAGACATACAAATAAAGTTACTAGACTTTAAAGATTAAAAAAAAATTATCAAGCAAAAAGATTAAACAACTTACAAAGGAAGGGGCATCAGGCTTCTGAAAAGCAACATATGAAGCAAGGCAACAAAAGAACAGCATTTTAAAAAAACTCAAGGAGTAAAAGTGTGAACAAAGGATTTTATAGCCAGTCAAGCTGTCCTTCAAGTTTTAAATGTGCAAGAACTCAAAGAACTCTATATCCTGGATCCCTGTGTGAGACAGCTACTAGAAAAGGAATTTTATCCAAGCAAGGGATGACAGGGGAATTATTTTTTTATTTATTTATTTTTTAAAATTTATTTATTTATTTTTTCCTTTTTGTCTTTTTTCGTGTCCGGCAACGGATCGCAACCCTAAAAATTTATTTATTTATTTTTTCTTTTTTGTCTTTTTTCGTGTCCGGCAACGGATCACAACCCTCAGTGTCGCGCCCGTACCGGACCGGGACCGGCAACGGGATCGCAACCCTCGGTGTTGCTCCCACACCTCGCTCAGCCAGTGAGCGGGAACCGGTCTGTACGTGGGATCCGAACCCTCGGCGGGAGCGCCACCGCACTTCCCAAGCGGCGCACTGTAGCAGTGCGCCACCGGGCTGGCCCTGGAATTTTTTTTTTTAAAGACTGATATATATAATAGAGTTAATTATATTTATGCCTTTGTTTTGATGAAAACAAAGATCGAGATGAAAGTGGAAGAATATTATGTTAAAATAGTAAGTAGAAAAAAAGCAACTAAAAATGGGAGGTGACAGGCTGGGCTGGCTGGTTAGCTCACTTGTTTGGAGCATGGTGCTGATAACACCAAGGTCAAGGGTTCAGATCCCCATACCAGCCAGCCAAAAAAAAAAAAAGGGGGGGGAAGAGACAGGAATGAGGAAAGTAGAATAGGATCAAAGATTATTGCACAGGAAATAGAAGAGAGTTAGAGGATACCATTAAAAACAGACAAACCAGATTTTAAAGAGTTAAATAGAAAAGCAAGGGATTACTGGGACTATAAAAGGTATAAGTAAAAAAGAAACCTCTAAAATAAAGGTACAAGCCTTCCTAAATACCAAAAGAAATTTGAAAAGTAAAATAACAAAGAAAACACATCATGCAGAGAAAGAATATGACAGAATTGAAATCAAACATATTAGTCATATCAATAAACGTGAATGAGCTTAACTCACTTATTATAAGAAAAAGATTTTTAATTGGGCTCACAAAATAAGAACAAACTATATGTTGAAAATAAGAGACCTGTCTAAAACAAACTAATTCAGAAAGGCTCAAAATAGAGGGATATATCAGATAAATAGAAACAATAAGAAAGCCAGGTTACAATTCTAATATCAAAATAAAATCCAAGTCAAAAAGCATTAGAACTGATGGACACTTTTTAATGTTAAAAGCCACAATTCATAATGATGATATAACACACTATTCATAGTGGACCAAAGTAAGTGAAGGTATAGAAGACACAAATAACATAATCAATAAGATAGGTGCTATAAAATTTATATCTTTTATACCCTAATAATAAGGAACCACCTCTTCTCAAGTGCAAATGGAACATGCACAAAAATTGAGCGTATATCAGGTCACAAAAAAACATCAGCAAGCTCTGTTTAGTAGAAATATAAATAACACTCTGATCTCAATGCAATGAAACTAGAATTTTTTTTTTTTTGTCTTTTGTCTTTTTCCGTGTCCGGCAACGGATCGCAACCCTCAGTGTTGCCCCCGTACTGGACCGGGGACCGGCAACGGGATTGCAACCCTGGGTGTTGCTCCCGTGCCTCACTCAGCCAGTGAGCGGGAACCGGTCTGTATGTGGGATCCGAACCCTCGGGCGGGAGCGCCGCCGCGCTTCCCAAGCGGCGCACTATCCAGTGTGCCACCGGGCCGGCCCGAAACTAGAAATTATTAACAAAAATTTTAACAAGGCTTTTCCCTTTAAAATAGAAAATTTAAAATCCTTGTATTATTATTATTATTATTAGCTCCTTATATTAAACAAGTCTCAAATTAAAGGACAAATACAAATCAAATTTTTAGAATTAAAAAAACAATGAAATACTACATATCAGAATCTGTGGGCTTCTTTTAAAGCAATTATCAGAAAAAAGGTCATAGCCTTAAACAGATTTATCAGTAAGAGTAAAAATAAGTGAATTAAATTCCTAGCACGCATATGCATGTACACACACACACACACACACACACACACAAACTATAAAAATAACAAAAGGTAAGCCAAAAGGAGGCACAAGGAAGGAAATAATAAAGATAAAAGTAGAAATTAATGAGGTAGAAAATTCTTTTTATGAAGCAAGCATAAACTTTTGTTTCAAACCTGAAAAAGACAGTACCAAAAAAAAAAAATTACAAACAAACATCACTTATATCAACGTAAAAGTTCTAAACAACACATTAATCAACATAATCCAACACCACCCTAAGAAATGATACACCATGGCCAACTGGGATTTATTAAAGGAGTGCAAGGTTACTTCAATATTAGGATATCTATTAATATAATACACCATGTTAATAGATCTAAGGAGATAAATCATATGATTATGTCCACAGCTATTTAAAAAGCCTGTGACAAAAAACACTTAAGAAAATAGAAGGGCTGGGCCGGCCCGTGGCTCACTCGGTAGAGTGCGGTGCTGATAACACCAAGGCCCCGGGTTCGGATCCCATATAGGGATGGCCGGTTCGCTCACTGGCTGAGCGTGGTGCTGACAACACCAAGTCAAGGGTTAAGATCCCCTTACCGGTCATCTTTTAAAAAAAAAAAAAAAAGAGAAAAAAGAAAATAGAAGGGCTGGCCAGTTAGCTCAGTTGGCTAAAGCACAGTGTTGATAACACCAAGGTCAAGGGTTCAGCTCTCTTTACCAGCCAGCCACCAAAAGACAAAGATGAAAAGAAAAGAGAAATCGATGGATACTTTAATATGCAAATACAGAAATAAAGTCTTAAAGTTAGCTTTGTATGCTTAAAGGAAAACACTAGAGGAATTTGTACTATTATTAGGAAAAGGCAAGGATGCGTACTATCTCCACTACTAGAAGTATTAGAAAATGTTGTACTGGAGGTATTAGAAAACGCAGTTAAACAAGAGAAAGTAAATAGAGGAATAAGAATTGGAAAAGAATAAGTAAAACTATCTCTATTTACATATAATGTATACTTAGAAAGCCCTAGAGAATTAATGATAAAACAAACTCAAACATTAAAAGAATTTGCTAACATAAAAGGATATAAAATTAGTATATGCTGGCCAGCTGCCAAAAATAAACAAAAGAACTGAAGATGCTTCTATTCAGTGAATAATAAATAAATAAATAGAGTTAGCATAAAGAAAACAATAGACATAATAGTAAAGAAAATCCCATTTATAAAAGCAACAAAAATAAAATACTCAATAAGATTATGCAAAACTTATATGACCAAAACTTAAAGTACTCCTGAAAGATACAAAAGTAGAATTGAACAAATGGACAAACATTCCTTGCTTGTGTATAGGACAATTCAAGATCCTAAAGATGTCAGTCAGCTGTGCCTAAGGTAATTTAAAAATATAATGCAAGGGGCCAGCCCGTGGCTCACTCAGGAGAGTATGGTGCTGATAACGCCAAGGCCACGGGTTCGGATCCCTATATAGGGATGGTCAGTTAGCTCACTGGGTGAGCATGGTGCTGACAATACCAAGTCAAGGGTTAAGATCCCCTTACCGGTCATCTTTAAAAAATATGTCTCTGGGGGCCGGCCCAGTGGTGCACTGTGATAGTGCGCCGCTTGGGAAGCGCAGTGGCGCTCCCGCCGAGGGTTCAGATCCCACATACAGACCGGCTGCTCACTGGCTGAGCGAGGTGCGGGGGCAACGCCGAGGGTTGCGATCCCGTTGCCGGTCCCGGTCCGGTACGGGCGCGACACTGAGGGTTGCGATCCGTTGCCGGCCACGAAAAAAGACAAAAAGGAAAAAATATATATATATATGTCTGTGTGTGTGTGTGTGTGTGTGTGTGTGTGTGTGTATAATGTAATCTCAATAAAAATACCAAGTGTCTTTTTTTTTAAGGGGATCTTAACCCTTGACTTGGTGTTGTCAGCACCACGCTCACCCAGTGAGCGAACCGACCATCCCTATATGGGATCTGAACCTGCGGCCTTGGTGTTATCAGCACCACATTCTCCCGAGCGAGCCACAGGCCAACCCAATACCAAGTGTTTTTATGAATAGAGCTAGACAAGTTGATACTGAAGCTTATATGGGAAAATAAGCATGCAAAACATTATCAAAATTTCAACATTTTTTGCAGAAACAGAAAAATCCATCCTAAAATTCACAGAATCTCAAGGGATACCAAATAGCCAAAACAATCTTGAAAATGAAGAACCAAGTTGGAGGACTCAAACTTTCTGATTTCAAAACTTACTACATAGTTGAGTAATTAAAACAGAGTAGTATTGGCATAAAGACAGACATAGAGACCAGTGGAATACAATAGAGAGCCTAGAAATAAACCCTCACATATATGCTTAAATGATTTTCAATTAGGTGTCCAAAACAATTGAATGGGGAAAGAACAGTCTTTTCAACACATGGTACTAGGCAAACTGGATATCCACATGCTAAGAATGAAGTGGGCTGGCCAGTTATCTCAGTTGGTTAGTACAGCCTTATAGCACCAAGGTCATGGATTTGGATCCCTGTACCAGCTAGCCACCAAAAAAAAAAAAAAAGAAAGAAAAAAGAATGAATTAGAACCCTTACTTAACACTGTATACAAAAAATAACTCCAAATGGATCAAAGACATAAACATAAGACTTAAAACTACAAAACTCTTAGAAGAAAATATAAGGAAAAACCTTCATGACATTGGAGTTGACAATTATCTCTTGGATATGACACCAAAGGCACAATCAACAAAAGGAAAAATAGACAACTGAACTTCACCAAAATGAAAAACTTTTATGTATCAACAGACCCTATCAACAGAATAAAAAGGCAAGCTACAGAATGGGAGAAAATATTTGTAAATCACATAATCTTATAAGGGATTAATGTTTATAGAACTCCTAAATGTTTATAGAACTCCTAAAACTCAACAACAAAAAAACAAACAACCCAATTCAAAATGGGCAAAGGACTTGAATAGATATTGCTCCAAAGAAATTATACAAATGGCCAATAAGCTCATGAAAAGATGTTCATCATCATTAATCATTAGAGAAATGCAAATCAAAACCACAATGAGATACCACTTCACACCTGTTAGGATGGCTATTATTTAAAAAAAACAAAACAAATAGAAATGAACACCAATAAAATAACAAGTATTGGTGAGGATGTGGAGAAATTGGAACCTATGCTCTGTTGGTGGAAATGTAAAATGGTGCAGCTGCTATGGAAAGGAGGACAACAATTCCTCAAAAAATTAAAAATAGAATTGCCATATGATCCAGCAATTTCACTTCTGAGTACATACCCCAAAGAACTGAAAGCAAGGCCGGCCCATGGCTCACTCGGGAGAGTGTGGTGCTGATAACACCAAGGCCATGGGTTCAGATCCCATATAGGGATGGCTGGTTGCTCGCTGGGTGAACTTGGTGCTGACAACACCAAGCCAAGGGTTAAGATCCCCTTACTGGTCATCTTTAAAAAAAAAAAAGAAAGAAAAAAGAACCGAAAGCACAGACTTGACAATAGCTAAAAGGTGGAAGCAACCCAATTGTCCATGGACGGATGAGTAGATAAAATGTGGTATGTACACACAATGGAATATTATTCAGCCCCAGAAAGGAGGGAAATTCTGACATGTGCCACAGCATGTATGAACCTTGAAGACATTATGCTAAGTGAAATAAGCCAGTCACAAAATGACAAATACTGTATGATTCCTCTTACACAAGGTACTTAGAGTAGTCAAATTCAGAGACGGAAAATAGAATGGTGGTTTCCAGGGGCTGGGGGGAGGGGGAAACGGGGAGTTATTGTTTAATGGGTACAGTTTGTTTTGTAAGATGAACAAAGTTCTGTGGATAGATGGCGGTGACGGTTGCACAACAATGTAAATGTTCCTAATGCTACTGAACTGTACACTTAAAAATGGTTAAAATGAGGGCTGGCCCATGGCTCACTTGGGAAAGTGTGGTGTTGATAACACCGAGGCCACAGGTTTGGATCCTATATAGGGATGGCCGGTTAGCTCACTTGGGAGAGCGTGGTGCTGACAACACCAAGTCAAGGGTTAAGATCCCCTTACTGGTCATCTTTGGGGAAATAAATGGTTAAAATGGTAAGTTTTATGGCATGTATATTTTACCACAATTTAAGAAAATAAATAATTTTCAAAAATAAACATGCAAAGGGCCGGCCTGTGGCTCACTCGGGAGAGTGTGGTGCTGATAACACCAAGGCCACGGGTTCAGATCCCATATAGGGATGGCTGGTTGCTCGCTGGGTGAACTTGGTGCTGACAACACCAAGTCAAGGGTTAAGATCCCCTTACCGGTCATCTTTTAAAAAAAATAAATAAATAAAATAAATAAAAAATAAACACGCAAGAATATCCAGGAGAACACTAAATGGGAAAAAAGCTACCAGGGGACTAGCCATAGGAGACATTAAAACACCTATAAAACTCATATAATTAAAACAGTGTAGTACAAGTACATGAATTGATAAACAGACCAATGGATTAGAATTAGAAATAGACCCAAGTACAAATGGAAATCAGTATATGATAAAGATGGTATGCCAAATCACTAGGCCAAAGATGGAGGTTTTAATAAATGCTGCTGTGATAACTGGTTAGTCATTTGAAAGAAGATAAAGTTAGGTCCACAGCACACACCATGCATAAGGATGAATCAAGTATATAAACACAATAAAAATAAAACCATACAAGTACTAGAAGAAAACCTCAAAATAAGGAAATACTTTCTAGCTTAAAATCCAGATGCAATAGAAAAAAAAGATAAATAAGAATGTCTAGGGCCGCCCGGCGGCGCACTGCTACAGTGTGCCGCTTGGGAGAGCGGCGGCGCTCCCGCCGAGGGTTCGGATCCCACATACAGACCGGCCGCTCACTGGCTGAGCGAGGTGCGGGAGCAACA
>NW_007726917.1:330141-357088 GCF_000696425.1 Galeopterus variegatus
CCGGGCATGAAAAAAAAAAAAAAAGGAAAAAAAAAAAAAAAAAAAAAAAGAATGTCTAAAAAATAAGTATTTTTTATTATATTGCAAAGTCACCATAAGCAAAGTCAAAATACAACTGACAAACTAGAAGATATTTATGACATATATCACAGATAAAGAGACAATGTTCCTCATGGATAAAGAACTCTCAAAATTAGATAGAATTAAAAGCCCAAAAATCTGAGAGAGAAAAAAATGGGCAAAAGACATAAATAGATGTCACAAAAATATATATAAATTGTTCTTAGTCATATGAAAAAATGGAAAAGATGTTCAACCTCACATAATAAGATAAAATTAAAGCTACACTGAGATACAATTTCTTATTTACCTTCCAGACTAGCAAAAAATTGAATAGTATTATAACACACTCTTGGTGAGGCTGTGGGAAAGCGGGCATTCTCACACATTGCTGGTGGGCATGTGAAATGATATAACCCTTCTGGAGGGAAATTTGGCAAAACCTAACAAAGCTACATATGCACTTATCTATTGACCTAGTAATCCCACTTCTAAGAATTTACCCAAAAGCTACACCTCCATCAATATAAACATACAAATGCCATATGAACATACGAGATTATTCATTACAACATTGTAATTGCAAAACACCAGAAATGACCTAAATGCCCAAAAGTGGTTGCGTAAATCATGGTACATCCACACAATGGATTACTACGCAGTTGTAAAAATGAATGAAGAAAATCTCAATGAACTGATAGGGATTGATTTCCAGGATAAATTGTAAGTGAAAAAAGCAAAGTGCAAAAGAATATAGTGGGCTACTCTTCATGTAAGAAGGGTGTATAAGAGAATATACATGTGTCTGAAATATACATGTATCTGTTCATTTGTGCAATAATAAATACAAAAAGGATAAACCAGAAACTAGTGATATTTGTTACCTAGGGGCAAGTGGTAGGAACAGGGTAGAAAAATGGGGGATGTGGACAGGATAGAATGAATGGGGTGGAGAGTGACAGATCTCTGAGTATACACTTTTAGGCAATACATATTTTGAGGAGAGAGAGAGAATATAATATATATTGAATAATATATATAATATAGAGAGAGTACATTTTTATATTTTATATACAGGGAATATAATACATACTGAGTAATATATATAATATGTATATATAGTAAGTACATATATACATATACATATATGAAACAAATGAACCAAGCTGCATTTCATAAAATGAAGACCATACCCCACTGAAGGGGGTGGGAAGAACTAAATCATGTAACTCTTGAATGTAGCATTTGGACTATATGCCTCCAAGCTAAGGAGAAAAACAACTGCTAACCAAAGACACAAAAAAGTCCACTTATAGTTTTTCTTCTAAGGAATACAGATTAACAATTTGAAACTACTTTCTGTATATTCTAAGACTGAACAACCAGGTCAATATATGGTGAATAATGGGAGCCAGTTTTCTCCTGGAGAAGGGAATAAATAAATATGTAAATGTAGAATAAGCCCTGTTGGTGTTAGAGTCAATCTGAAGGTATCAGTATGAACTCAGGGTTTTTAACAGACAGATCAATAGATATAGAAATAGACATAGACATGTGTGGAGATTATATGAAATAATATGAAATAATGAAATAATATGATATGATATAAAAGTATATATACACATACATATATATATATATATACACACACACATGCATATACATATCTCCCAGATCTGTCTGCTCTAAGAGCCTTGAAGCAGTGATTTCCCAGTAGCAACAAGCACATCTAATGCCTAGAGCTTGGCTTCTAAATACCATTCCCCACTAAAAGGAATCAAGGCTCCTTGGAGAAATGGCTGATTTCAGGGCTGGATCTGGGAAAGTACGAGATGACCCTGAAACTTCTTGCTGTGCCTGAAAGTAAGTAAGGACATGCTCAAAGAATGATGGGAACAGCCAAAAGAACACAGGAATTAGCTTGAAGAGGTTCCCAGTGGCTAAATCTGGGACAATTTGAGCATCAAAATAAAAAATGGTAGCAATGCCTCATAATTTTTTGAATAAAATAAGAATCTATGAGTCCATACTGATATTGAACAATCTGGAAATGAACCAGAAATTGTTTGGGACCCCCACAGGCCCATAGTGCAAGATAGCCCCAAATAAACCCCGAGGAAGCTCAACTCCCAACCCACCCCCTGAACCCTCCCCCCCGCTGCCCCAAAGCACTGCTTCCCCACAGAAAGGGTCTCTGGAGGAGATGATGTTCTGGCAAGGAGAAGGTCAGGTGGGGACTCACTGTGGCCCTTTGCGCATCCGGGGTGTGCTCATGGCCCACTGCTTTATCCTGCTTAGGCTCTGCTCATTGATGATCCGCTGGCCCTTGGAGGGCATGCAGTCCACGTACAGGTTGTACAGCAGCAGTGCCTCCGTGTTCTTACGCAGGGCACTGGCCTGGACCACACGCTGCGTGAACACACGAGGGTCCTCAGCACAGAAGAGCAGCTGGATCCGGGGCACCCAGTACTGACAGACCAGAAGGGGTGGCCTTCCTGGGGGCCAGGCAGGAGGGAGAAAGGACATGCAGTCAGGCTCTGTGGGCTGGAGCACTGGGTTCTGGAGATTGTGCCACTGCTGCACAATGGCCCTGAGCAAGTTGTTTCCCTTCTCTGACCCCCTGTCCCATCTGTGAAATTGGTATGATGACACTCCCTGCCCTGCCCTCCTCACAGGGTGTCGGATACATGTGAAAGTGCTTTGTAAACTGTAAAGAGCTATGCTCAGACAAGGAATTATACAGGGGTGGCTGTTCAAGTGCCCATTCCTCAATGCCAAACCCAGGGAAGACATCACTAATTGATAGACCTAGGGCTCCTTTTGAATGTCATGCTAAAAGTGACACTGCCAGCTGCTCAGAGCTGACATACCAAATAATGGCCATTTGTCCTTCCTGGGTTCTCTGAGTGATGTCTCAAGTTCTTGCTAGTCAGGGGACAGACAGCCAAAGTACAAACAGAGAAAGTAGAATTCAGACCTGAGCTGGCAGGGCCCTGGGTGGGGATTAGCCTCAGTCACAGGCCAGGCCAGGCATGAGCTGGGGTTCCACC
The DNA here is from genome assembly GCF_000696425.1 of Galeopterus variegatus. Taxonomy (NCBI): domain Eukaryota; kingdom Metazoa; phylum Chordata; class Mammalia; order Dermoptera; family Cynocephalidae; genus Galeopterus; species Galeopterus variegatus. Next base: position 333,252 of record NW_007726917.1, read on the forward strand.
TGGGCAGACGTAGGGAGCTTGTACCTTCAGCAGTGACTCCTCCATTCAGGATGGGCTTCCCCATCTCATCTCGCACCAGGCCTCTCTTGTCTGTCTTGTGTACCAGATACAGCTTCTTCTCTTCATCATAGTCCAGGACGCCAACCTCACACCACTTGTACTCCAGCTTCTGACTCTTGGGATCCTCTGAAACAGGAGGGGAAACCCCACCAGTGCTCCCTGCCAGGGATCAGGTAGGGTCCTCTGAGTGCAGGCAGCAGGTGTGGGAGGGGGTCTAATAGGTCACTAGTCTGGCCTCTCTCCCACCAGGATGACCCCCTCTGGCTCCAGCAAAGGCAGGGCCCTGCTTCCTCCCAGCTGAGCTGGCCTCTGAGGAATCCCCAGCCACAGGAAGAGCCAGAAGAACCAAAGTGACAGTGCAATTGTGAATGTGTGTGACGCTGTGTTTGTGTGTGTTTGCCAGCAAGTGTGGGACAGTATGCATATTGTCCATGCAGAGGTAAAGCTGAGTGGCACAGGTATACCAGCAACAATGATGATTTCTGGGTGGTGGGATAGAAGGGCTTGGGTTGCGTCCCTCATGCGCCTTTGAACATTTCCAATGAGTGTGTACATTTTTATTATCAACAAATCAAAGATTTTTTTTACTCTGGAGACCATCTGGCTGTCCCTTCCCCAGTCCTCCTGAGAATGGCATCCCTGGTCCCTACATTTCCTGCCTCTGTGTGGTCAACTCCTTGACCTGTATCCCAGCTGGGAGGCCTCGAAAGGTTGCTCACCTCCCATGGCTGCTGGGTCCCAGGGGAGCCCAGGAGTCCATGACAGGGCTACTGCCCAAACGAGATGGTTCCCCCACCCTGGACTGGCCCTGCTCACCATGCCCCAGGAAGTCATCAGTGGGCAGGAGGGCTTTTCCAGGGACGGGTTTCCTGTCCAGAGACCCCGGCTCCAAGCCCAAGTTGATCCACTCTCTGGGAGTCCGGCAGTCAAACTCTTCATTGTCAAACACCTAGAAGAAAGCAGGCAAACATCGGGAGGAAGCAGCTCCCCTAGCAGGGCCCAGGTGAGATAGAGGTGCCCGAGCAGCCTCCTCCCCAGACAAGGGAGCTGCAGGCTGGGGGCCGGAGTCCGCAGGGTCTGTCTGGTTGAAACCCTGGATCCATGTCCTGCCAAGCCATCTAAGGCTTGGGCAGAGAGGTGTCTGGGGACTCAGAGCAGGAGACTCTCCCATTACCCAGGATCATCCAGCTCAGGGAAGAGGGGGCCCTTGGATTTTTCTGAGCATCCCACACTGACTTGAAAAAAATGGAGAGTCAGGGCTGTCAGGGGGCAGCCCTTAGTAGGGAAATGGGCATCTGGATTCAGCTTTGCTTCCCCACAGGAACCACCAGGCAAGAGATACTCAGGGTCACAGAGAGGAAGGGAGATGAGGTGGGTGAAAGCCAGAACCAGGCTTTCTCCCTCTTTCTCCTCCATGGACTCAGTTTCCCCATCTGTACCCAAGGGGATGGCACTGATGCCCTCCTTCATCCCAAGTTTCCCCATTTCAGTGCACCTAGAAGTTCCCCACCCCCAAGCAGGCCCGTTCACTGCTCCTCAGACCAACTGGCTGCTTCTAGGTGCCCTTGGGTGGGGGAGCAGAGGCCAGGCACACAGGCTGCCCAGGCTCCCAGGGAAGAAGAGAATCAGTATCCCAGGGGTGCCAGGGGCCCCTCCTGCCGCAGTCTAGAATGCTCGAAGCACCTGGGGTGGGTTCTGTTTCTTCAGTTGCCCTGTGTGACAAGTGAGTACTTGGGATTGGCATGGGATCCTCTTTTGGGTCTGACTCCTGAGCCTCAGCTGGGGTCCTGCACCTCCCCCCACCCCCTGCCCATTGGCCATCTGTGGAAGCCCAGCTCACCTTCAGCGGGAGATAGATGGGGAAGAGCGGGTCATGGCCCTGTTCTATGGTTTGGGGATTTTGGGGATCTGGATGTCTCGGCATAAGCTTGTTGGAGTCGATGCCCTCACTGGCCAGCAACTGCTCGATGTCCAGGCTCTGGTACTGCCGCTTCCTCCTGGCCGAGGGCAGGAAGGGGCCGTCAGAACAGCTTGGCTCGTGTGAGGTGGTTCCATGGGTGTGCAAGGGCGCATGGGGTTGTTATTGTAGGGGTGTGGTCTAAGGACCCTTCTGTGTCCTCCGTACCTCTGGGACTTGTCAGGAAGTGGTGTGGTGGTCAGGGCTGATGTCCTGGGCTACAACTGTCCTTATGTCCTGCTCTGGCAGTCCCACTTCATTGACCTAAATGCCACCCTCCCCAATTCCACAGCAAGGAAAGCAATTTCTTCCTATTAAGGGACCAAAGGGCTACAAGATTTGATTTAAACACTTGTGCACAGACTCTGCTGTGGGTCTAGGGGTCTGTAGTCCCTCACTCCCTGAGTCGGGTAGACACCACCTCTCAGAGAACAGGCCCTCTCCACAGCCCACCCAGCCATACCTCTCAATCTCGATCTTGCGGAGGCACTGGCCTGGCAACACCTGGAAGGGCACCTGCACCTTGGGCTCATAGGCCCACAGTGGAAAGTCAGTCTGGGTGAGCATCTGGGTGGTGAGCCCGAAGCACTGCTGCTCTATGTGCTCCTTGAAGTCCTCGGGGATCTCGAAGGTTCTGACTGCAGGCAGAGGCAGAGGCAGGGCCTTTGGGGTGGGGGAAACTCAGAGCTTGCCTGTAGCCAGGCAGTAGCGAGGAGAAGACAGACCCCCAAGTGCCAAGGGGGGGCAAGCCTAGAGGAGCAAGGGCCTCCAAAATATCTGTTTTGGCCCTGCTGTCCCTGTCCAGAGCTAGCATGTTGGACCATTTCCCTCCACGCCCCCCAGGACACCAGCACCAGGGGCCATTGCTCAAGCCAGGTGCTGAATTGAACTACTGGTGGGGATTACAACTCGATGGGAAGGCAAAGTTGAATGGGTTCCTGCACCCCTACTCCAGAGGCCCCCCCCGCATATTGGAGTCTGAACTCCATTCATCCCTGGGGCCATTTCCAGGTTCAAGGCATCCTAGGAGGGGTGGCATCAGCATCCCGGCCCTGTGCAACCCTCAAGTTACAAATGGCTGTCCCTGCTTAAATAACCAGGGCACACAGAGGCTTTCATTCCAGGTCTGGGGAAGGGGAGTTGGTGGGGATGGACCCATACATAGGGCAACCAACTGCTATGGTTTTAGTGTGTGCCCCCTCAGAGTCCATGTATTAGAAACTTAATCCCCAATGAAAGGATATTGGGAGGTGGGGCCTGTAAGAGGTAATTAGGTCATGAGGACTCTGTCCTCACGAATGTATTAATGCTAGTCAGCCATGTTTTGATGCAGCAAGAAGACCCTCATCAGACGTGGCTTCTCGATCTTGGACTTCCCAGCCACCAAAACCACGAGTCAAATAAATTGTGGTATTCTGTTATAGCATCAGAAAAAGGACTAAGGCCTCAGCCATCCCAGTTGGCCCTAAGGGACTAAGGGGTTTCCCAGGACACAGGGTGCTCAGTGAAGAAGAAAGTCCCAGGCTAACTGAGACTGTAGAGGTGGGGAAAGGGGGTGCAGAAATATACTTTGGGATGAGATGGGCCACCTTTTCCTAGGGGATGGGTGGGCTCTGGACGGCCCAATGACAGTCCCATCTACTCTCCTGGTGAGAGAAAGGTCCAAAGAGTCCCAAGGACCCTAGGAAGCCCACATGACCCTCTCCTTGGGCCTCACCACCTCTCTGGGGTCAAGAGGTGGGCACACTGTGGGAGGGCCCACCTTGGGATTATCATCGGGGGCCCCACGGGAGCCTCCAGAGGCTGGGCCTGGACGGGTTTCAGATGCTCAACAGAGGCCATCCACCTTCAGCTGAAGTCCACTCTCTTACCAAAGCTGCCAGGTATTCAAAGAAGCCCCTGGCACCAAAAAGCCCCAGCCGAGAAGGCAGTTTTCAGACCCCTAATCATCAGCTCTTGAGCCTGTGGGTCCGCAACACCATTCCACTCTCAGGACCCACTCAGAGGCCAAGAAGACGCCAGAGTGAAGAGAGCCAGACCTGGCCTCCAGCCCCTGCTGCATCCAAGAGCCCTCGGCAGGCTTCTCAAGCCCTCTGTCTAGCCCTCGGGCAGCAGAGCATACTTCTGCTGCTGGCTGCCAACGACAGTGACTGACACCACCCTGTGGCCTTAGGGGCTGCTTTTCCTCAAGTGAGTAGGGCCACTAAACTGCTGACCATCCCCATCCCCACTTCTGCCATAGACAGCAGGAGCACCCTTCCCAGTACTCTCACAGCCCCAGGATCTGTGGTTTGTAACTATTTTCTGGGTCACAGATACTTGTGAGACTTGGATACAACAGGCCAGCTCCTCAGATAACCACACAAATGCATACTTGTGGTGGTGTTTTCTGTGCCAGTTTAGGGCATTTACAGACCCCATAAGGCCCATGGGCTCTGAAAGGACTAATCTGGGCAGTGCCAGCAAGGATCCAGGTCTTTCCTGGGGTGGAGAGGAGGGTCATGGGGCATCTGGGCCTGATCGAAGAGGGTGTACTTCAGGCCGGACAAGGGGAAAGGGAAACCCAGCCAGGTGGGAGGGCCCCTGCCCAATTCCTCACCACCACTCAGGGGCTATCCTGGAGATGCCCTATTCTCCCCTGTGCCACCAGGGACTGCCCCACACCCTGCAGACCTGTCCCAGTCCTTAACACTCCAGTTGTGCTCCAAGACTCACCATGGAGCCTGAGAAGAGAGTCCTCCTTCCATCCTTCAGCAAAGACCTCCTGGGCACCTACCTGTGTCACGCCCTGTTCTAGGTGCTGGGGCCCCAGCAGGGAGCAACTCAGGCACAGGCCTGGCTTCCTTCAAGACCACATTCCAGGGGAAGCAGAAAACACACACATAAATGCCCTTCTGACCCCAGCTGGGTGGACAGACTGTGGCCCTGAACCCCAGCAGCCCCAGCCCAGAATGGTGGCCTTGTCACAGCTCTGCTAAGAGCTGTGATAAAACAGCTGTGGTTCACCAAGCTCGTTCATGAGCCAGGCCCCTGCAAAGCACCTTATCTCTTATTATCCCCATTTTACAGCTGAGGAACAGGGGCTCTCAGCTGGAAACAGACCATCCCCCTGAGGCCAGAGACCTTGCTTCTAAACGCCCACCAAGACCCACCTGCCCATCCCTCCTGAGCACTGACCTTTCGGGGCGAACTTGTCAAGGTCAGACTGCTGCAGGAAGTTCTGGTTTGTGCAGCGGCCATGACACACATTCTGAAAGCAGACCCAGAGCCCTGAGTGTGCGTAAGCTTTGCAGGGACATTCAGGACCTGAGGGGAACCCCAAGGCCAGGTGCCTCACCTGAGGCCCACCAGGGAGCACCCCAGGAGCATGGCGGCAGGGCAGAACCAGTGAGTTCACATAATTCCTCCTTCAAAGCCATAGAAGGCAACAAGCTGTGGCCACCTGGGACACCCCGGCCCCACCCTGTTCTGGTCCAGCACAGCTCCCCTTCTCACTCTGAGAACAGCCCCAGCGTGTTTCCAGGGCTGAGCCATGAGACAGGTACTCAAGGCCAGCAGGGGTCTCTGTGCCTACCTCCTCTCCCAAGGGCCACGCTGGAGCCACCAGTGTAGTGGGTATCATTGGGTCCTCGCCTTGTCTTTCTTGGCCCCATCCCTACCTAAAACCTTCCTAAGGCTGCCCAGGACCTACTGGGCTCCATGAACTCTCTCCTAGTTATTCCCTCCCCATCCTCCCCCTGCCCCCAGCCTCATCCCTCGATCTTTCCCTTCATATTCTACACTCTTTCATCACATGGGCCATGCCCTCTCTCAGGAACCTCAGGCCTTTGGACCTGCTGTTCCCCGTACCTGGAACACTCCCCCCAGCCCCTCTCTCACCCAGCAAATGCGCACCCATCTCTTAGATCTCAGCAGCATGCCACCTTATCCATGGGATCCTCCCCAGCCAGAGCTGGGGGAGGGGGATTTCTCCACTAAACCCATTGCTCCACCACAATAGGAATGTGGATGTCTCATCCTTGCTATGTCTCCATTGCCCAGTCCAGGGCCTAGCACATAGCAGGAGCTCAGCAATAAATTGTTGAATGAATGGACAGATGGATAGTCAGAAAGATGGATGGATGGGTGGGTGAGTGGGTGGGTGGGCAAATTGACAGACAGACAGAGACATAAATAGATAAATGGCTAAGTGAAGAGATGGATTGATGGAGAGAAGGATGGAAATATGGGCAGATGGAACCCACAGGGAGGGCCGAGGCTTGGTAGGTGACAACTGCCGTACTCACCCCAAGTTGATCCAAGGTCCCAGGGCTAAGGATGTCAGAGTAGAACCCCCGTTGCTTCATCAGGGGGTACTTCTTGTCAGTGCCTGTGAGAGGTGACTTCTGGGTCTGCCCCAAGTCTGAGAGTGTGGGTTGGTCCAGAGACAGGGGTTTGGGGTCAGGGTCTGGAGGAGGATTCCCCATCCCATAGTCTGGTCCCAGAAGATTTTTCCCCAGGTTCCACTCTATGTCCCTTTGAGTCTTCCCCATATTGCACTCTGAGCCCTGAGGGGTCCTTCCCGGGCTGCAGCCTTCTCTGTTAGGCTGCTCCATACTGCTCCTCAGGGAGATGCCGCAGTCAGATCTCCTAAGAGAAGATACCAGCATCACTCAGTTCTTGCCAGCCTCTGTCTCAGCACCCAGGGGCACCATGACACATGGGTGCTTAGACTGCCTCTGCAACAAGCCCTAGGCCCAAACCCACAGATAACAGAGGAGGGGGTGAGGAGGGAAGAAGTGTCTCCTCCTAAGTTGGACACAGTGCCAGGGGAGGCCTGCACTACATGTTGCTTGTAAGAAATAAGCCCCCACAGAGGTAGGGGCTAAGCATGGGGAAGCTCTGCAGATGCCCCCACCCCAGTGCATCCTTCTACACCTACCCACCCCCTCCCTCATTTTCAAGAGCAAGGCCTGGCTTCTCAGCAGGGGACATCAGGAGGGAGGCCCAGAGCTCACTCACTCAATGAATTTTCCTAAACTGATTCAGCCAGAAGCAGCCCTGGTGCTCCCTGCCCAGCCCTGCTGGACTGCCCTGCCTCTCCCCAGTGCAGGGCATGAAGCCTCACTGGCACCTGTAAGCACTGGGTCATGCCTGCCTCGCCCGTGTTTGCCCACCCCACTTCCCACCATACCCCAGGAGCCAGAGGACTAAATGGTCTTTTCAGCAGGACTCTGACCCTGACCCTCCATTGATCCACAGATTCCCCGACCAGCAACAAAATGGTGTTCACCCACCCTGGCTCTTGGGGTCAGCACAGCTCAGGAACTGTACACCCTTCTGTCTTTGCAAAGGGAGTAGCAGATGCCACTGGGTTGCTTGCACATCCACCACCTAAGGACAAGGGTTTGCAGGGATTTTATTATTGGATGAGCAAACCCCTGCCAAGCCACCGTTACTTTGGGCTACCTCAAAATGAATCACCAGGGGAAATTCTTGGGCCAAAGAATGTTACAAGAAATCAGACAGGCTATGGGAAAGAAGAGGTTTTTCACATAATGCACATACAAAAAATAAAAAAGAAGTCTACAGTTATCTTAATAAAAATTTCAATAAAAAAAGAAAGCATCTTAACAAAAGGAAATCAGGGCCTGGCCCAAGCAAGCACCCCTTCTCCCACCCATCCGATTTTCCCCTGCCCTCTGCACACTGAGACAAAGTAGCCAGGAGTTTGCAATACAGGCTGCTCTTTTTGCTGGGTGTTTTGTGCTCCTCCATCTCTGTTTTAGTCACCCGGGGTGGGGGAGGGGGTGGAGCTGTCTGGAGCAAAGCTACCCAGCCTGTGCTGAAGCAGCCTGCAGCAGCTGAGCCCATTTCTAAGAAGGGGGTGATGGGTTGGCAGGCCACTTGATGGATGGAGGATGGCAGGTGGGGTTCTGGCAGAGAGCCCCAGATGCCCAGCCCGAAGGCCAGCCAGCCTTTACTAGTCAGGCCTGCCAGGCCTCCCCCACTGGAACTCAGCTCCCTGAATCCACTCCCTGGTGGCCAGCTACTGCCCAGCTGCTGCCCAAGGCAGGTGCTAAAGACAATGCCAAGTCTAGCCCACCAGTCTGACAGTCAGCAGCCCTTCCCAGAGCACCCTAAAGAACAGAGGACCCCTTGGGGCTCAGCCCCACCATGCTGCAAACCCACAGACGTCTGTTTCATCTCTGAACAAAATCACCAAACAGACAGAGCAGGGCTTAGAGGGACCAGGGTCCCAACTCTACAGGAAAGCTGTCCACTCCCATTTCCCCAGCTCTCGAATGGGCTTAAACATGCTTGGCCTGCTTTACTCATGTGTTATAACGGATGCACAAATGTCCAGAAAACTGCAGTGGTTGCTGGGGGCAAAACAGTCCATGATGGGTGGATTTGCTGCCCATGGGCTGTTTCTCCCCGAGAGGGTTGGCAGTGGGGGATGCATCGAGGAGTGTCCCAAGAAGGAAGGTATGAGAATGAGCTGCAAATTCAGAGCCCTGTTTCTCCTCCATCCCTCTGCCATTCACAACAGCTCCCTTCTAGTTCCGCCCCAGCTCTGAGCACCTGTACATTGCCAGTGTGTGCAGCAGCTGTAATATACAGACAGACAGACAGAAAGGCCTCTGCCTCCTGTCATGGCCCCATGGGTGAAAGCGCCTCTGCTTGGGAATGAGTGCAGCTGGCAGGAGGGAGAAGGACATGGTTCCCAGCAAGGCCTCTGCCACTGGTCACTCTGGGCACTACGCTTTGTTTGAGTGAGGGAACTGGCCAGTAAGATGGTAGGGGTGGCCCTGGCAGGCATAGTGTTGGGAATGGTGAATGTCTTCAGGGGCTTAGACTTATTCCATACAGCATCTCATTTAAACTTCCGAGGTGGGAACTGAGACTATCCTCATTTCTCAGAGGCAGGAAAACGAAGCTCAGAGAGGTAAAGTGACCTGCCCAAGGTCACACAGCCAGGAAGAAGCAGTCAAAATTTGAACCTAAATTCTTTCTCCCCACTCAGATCACCTGGGAGCCCTATTGGCTTGAGTTAGAGGAGGCCTCAGGTTGGATTCAGTGACATTCAACCCCATGTGACTCAACCACCCACCAAACATTCAGCTGAATGGACACAGATGAACAGGGGTATTTGATCCTTACAATACGTACTACTACTATCTTCAATTTATAAACAAGGAAATTAAGGCCCAGAGAAGTAAAGAAACTTGCAAAGGTCACACAACCAAGAATTAGCAGAACCAGAATGGGAACTGAGGTCTTTACCTCTGGCTGACCCAAAGGGCCATGTTCCCAGCACCATAACAGTGGTTCTCAAAACTGTGTCCGAGGAGCTCTGAGATTCTGCAAAATGGGTGCCTGTGGGGAGGAAGACCTAAGTGGGAGGGCCTCAAAGCCACCTACCCTTGATTCAACAAGGACCCTATATACCTTTTTCTGTTTCACATTCCAGGATTCTGTGTAAGCTCTCATTTGACAAATGGATCTGTGACTTTAAGGGACTTTGGAAGCTTCTGCCCTTGCTGGGGCTACCAAGAAAACAATACTGTGGGTGGTTATTACTCCCACAGGCTTGGGGTTCTCTCTGCTCTTTTGAAGCATTCACCTGATGCAAGCACCCTCTGTGTTCCCACAGCTGTCTGAGGCTCCTCCCTGCAATGAACATCTCCCTGTATTACATGCACGCATCTGTCTCCTGTCAGCTGACAGGAATTTTCAAGTAACATTGATCTCTGGAAACTGGGCAACTACCTGGGACTGGCACAGGCTTGGCACACAGTTGGTGCCTAGAAAGTATTTGCAGAATGATTGTGTGAACAAATGAATGAATGAACGAATGGGGTGAGTAAAGGAAGGAATGAAGTTGATCTTTGTAACAACTCTGTGGTCAGGGGAGGGATGGGTGGCTGATAAGGACCAGAACCTTGGCTCCGTCCCTGGATGAGCTTTGCACAGGAGGAGGGGGCCACATTCTCAGCATGGAGCTGGGGCCCCAAAATCCTACCTGCTAAATACAGGACTTAACTGCAAGGCTATTTAAAGCGTGTCCTCCTTTTTCCCCACCGACGTAGGCTCGGTCGGGCACCCAGGCTCGTGGGTGGGAATGGGGACCCTGGACCAGGAGGACGGCCTCCTCCCTGTCCACTCGTCCTCTGCGTCTTATCGAGGTCCCGCTGCCCGCGCTCGCCCCGCGATCCCTCTGGCTTACCGACCTACCAGCTCCACCGAGCAGTGCAGGAGTCTGTCCAGCCGGTCTCCAGTGAGGGACGCTGTGCCCGTTGCTAAGGGGCGGGACATCCGGGACGGCAGGGCGGGAACTTCCTCCAACGAACCTCCCTAGGTCTGCACTCCCCTCCACCTCCGCAACTCCCAGCTCCGGGTCTTGGTTCCTCCAGACCAGGACACCTGGTCCGCGGGCTGCTCCCAGCCTACCGCCCTGGAGCGGCGGGATCGGGGCTGGCCAGGGAGTGTCAGCTTTCTAGGCTCTCAGATCCAGGCTCTATTGCCTGACTCCCCTCCCAGATAGAGTAAGAGACAAAACAGTCAAATGCAGCGTAAGAACTTTGAATCCAGATTTTAAAAAAATAAATAAGCTATGTAAATAATTTGGGGGACTAATTGCAGAAATTTACCAATTGGAAATTCGTATTTAAAGCACAGCTGCAGAACAAATGGTTGGGACACTGGGAAAAGGGTCGGTTCTAGTGCTCTGGAGGCTCAGGTCACGCGGCCACTTCCCTCCTCGGGATGGGCAGTGGGGGCGCCTGCCCCTCCGTCTCTGCTCTCGGGCTCCCACTCTCTAATGCCCCTTTCTTTCTTTTTTATTCTTTTTCATTTTTATTTTTGGCCACAAAACAAGTCTTAATACATTTAAAAAGACCAAGATCATAGCAAATATGTTTTCTGACCACAATAACAGAAGGAAATTTAGAAAATTCACAAATGTGTGGAAATTAAACAACACTCTCCTAAATAAACAATGGGTAAAAAGAAAATTCACAGGGAAATTAGAGAGTACTTTAAGATAAAAACCAAAGCGTAACATATCAAAATTTACAGGATGCAGGGCTCATGCAGTGCTTACCTATATTAAAAATAAGAAAAATCTCAAATCAGTAATGTAAACTTCTACCTTAGGGAAAAGAAAAAAAAAAAAAACTAAATCAAAAGCAAATATAAGTAGGAAATAACAAAAACTACAACAAATAATGAAATAGGGAATTAAAAAACAATAGAGAAAATCAACAAAGCCAAAAGTTGATTCTTTAAAAAGATCAACGAAATTTGCAAACCTTTAGACTGACCAAGAAAAAAAGAGAGAAGACTGAATTACTAAAATCAAAAATAATGCAGAGGCATGGTAAAGCAGTTACTTCTATTACTCTGGAATGGGCTTTGAGGAGAGAAACATCCTCTTCTTTTTCCAGTCTCCACTGGTGACTCTCCTGTCTTTTCTTGTGTATTTGTGATAGTGATTATCAGTTATTATTATTTATTGATTTTGTTTTTCCGGTGGTTGGTCGGCTAAGGGGATCCAAACCTGTGACCTAAGCGTTATAAGCCTGCACTCTAACCCACTGAACTAATTGGCCAGTCCCCTCCCGCAGTTTTTGTTTGTCTAGAAGATACACTATTTTACCCTCTTTTCTGAAGGACAGCCTTGCAGGGTGTAGTATTCTTGGCTGGCAGTTTTTTTTCTTTTAGTATGTTGAATATATCACCTGTTTTCTTCTGGCCTGTAGAGCTTCTGTTGAAAAGTCTACTGTTAGTCTGATAGGGGCTCCCTTATAGGTGACTTGATGCTTTTCTCCTGCTTCTTTTAAGATTCTGTCTTTGTCTTTGAGCTTTGCCAGTTTAACCATAACGAGTCTTGGAGAGGATCTTTTTGGGTTGAATCGGTTTGGAGATATTTAATGCCCCCTTCTGTTCGAAGGACCTGGCATGGGTTCAGCTTTTGATTCTCCTGCCCTGTCCTGGATATTAAATTATTAATTTTCTTTGATGTAGTAATGCTATTGTGGTTATATAGGAGACTGTCCTTGTCTTAGTTGATGTGGCCTGAAGAGTTTTAGGAGAAATGTCAGAATGTCTGCTGTGATTTCCTTTCAAATGGTTCAGAAAAATTATAGATAGATAAGTATAGCAGAGATTAAGTAAAAGTGGCCTGATATTAAGATTAGGGAATCTGAAGGTTACTGATGTCCACTGTACCAGTCTTTAAATTTTTTTGTAAGGAAAGAGGTAGGTTACAAATTGAAAGAAAAGAAAAAATATCACCCCACCTCAACCTGAGACCCCTACCAGAGCCTTCTCAGAATTGGCCCTATTTCATAGATGGGGAAACTGAGGCTTGGCAAGATAAGTTAGTGTTGGGGGAGGTAGAAGGATCTGATGCTCATTACAGAAGTATCTAATTTTATTTGACATTTTAGTAGTGCTGGATTGGTGCCAGAATTGAACTGGACCCTGTCCCCACCATAAAATGTCTGTTGAGTGGTAGAGCCAGACAGGCCAGGCCCCAAGGAATGTAGAGGGAGGATGTAAGCTGTGCCTGGAGACAGTGATTCAGCCTTTGCACAGGCTTCTGCTTCCTCTGCCCATAACATCTCTCTCCACCAGCTCCTACTCCTGGCCAACTCCTATTCATCCTTCAAGACCTGATGCTGGTGCAACCTTTCCTGAGCTCAAATCATGGTTTTATTTGTTTTCCTTATCAGCATTCACATAGTAGTTACTCAGTGACCATTGCAGAAGGAAGGAAGGTATGTGAGGGTGATTGGAGGCAGGGGGAGCCACAGCTCTTCGAGGGAACAGAGCCCCTAAAGCCCTGTTTAGAGCAGTCTGGTTCCTCAATGGTCTGGGGATAGACTGCGTACCCCACTCAGAGAGGCACCTGCTTCCGTGCTTTTACCTGGTCCTTCCCACACTGGGTACAGCTGTCTAAAAAGCTGCAGTAAGGGCCAGCCCGTGGCTCACTCAGGAGAGTGTGGTGCTGACAACACCAAGGCCGCGGGTTCGGATCCCTATATAGGGATGGCTGGTTGGCTCACTTGGGAGAGCGTGGTGCTGACAACACCAAGTCAAGGGTTAAGATCCCTTTACTGGTCATCTTTTTAAAAAATAAATAAATAAATAAAAATAAAAAATAAAATAAAAAACTGCAGTATCCATCCGGGTTGCCACGGCACCATCACCCCTGGTGGGACGTTGGGATGAGAGGGGCAGAGTGCTAATCCTGGAAAGTTGCCAAGCAACACAGTGGGTTGGTGACACCACAAGGGCTATGGCTGCCGGACAGATGGACAGGCCACAGTGGAAAGGATCCAAAAGGATCCACTCCCAGGAGGCCCAGCTCACCCCTACCATGCGATAGTTACTGCTGTTTCCCCCAGTTGGAGGGTGGGCTTGAGGGGTGGGGGCCAGGGGGTGCTGCTTTTACTAGCAGCCCTGTCAGTTCCACTTCACCCCTTTTCAGGTGTGGGCTGCCTTCTTCTCTCCCCGGCAGGGGACTGCGGGTCAGTCCTTGGTCGCCTGGGTCTCAGGTGCCAACCTCTAATGCCCCCATCTTCTCTAATGGCTGAGCATGGGTTCAGGATTTGATTTTCCTGCCCTGCCCTGCCCTGGAGGCTGCCATACCTACCTGGCTCTCTGGGAAAGGAGTCATGACCCCTTGGGCTCCTGCCCCTCCTGTGGTGAGAGGACAGTCTTTTGCCCATATGGGCTTGTTGAAATGGGGAGACTTGATTTCTGCAAGATTGAGGGGTGTCTCTGCCCATAGTCCTTGCTAAGAAGGACTCTGAGTGTTTGGAAGCTGGGGACTTGAGGCAGATAGATTGCTTAGAATGCCCTGGAGGCCTATGCCTTTTCGGCGTGGGGTCTGAGGGTATGGCAGGCCTGGGCTTCCCCTCCCCCATGAGGCAGGAGCAATGCTTGCTTGAGGCAGATAGATTGCTTAGAATGCCCTGGAGGCCTATGCCTTTTCGGTGTGGGGTCTGAGGGTATGGCAGGCCTGGGCTTCCCCTCCCCCATGAGGCAGGAGCAATGCTTCACTGGCTACAGAGATGAAAGCCCCATGTGAATAGGTGACAAAATGGGCCCTTCATGTGGCCAGCCAGCCAGAACGGAGGGTGACAGGCATCCAGACCGAGTGGCTGGAGCTGCTTGCTCCCTAACTATCCCCAGCCTGCCTCTTGGGCCGCCAGGATCCTTGCTCTGGTTTTCTAGATCTGGGGCTCTGAGTTGCTGCCAAGAGAAACCGAGTTGCAGGCATGGGGGTGTCAAAGAGAGGGCTGCACAAGGTCTAGGGTTCAGCCCTCCCCAGGGCTCCCCTGACCTTCCCCCTCCCTGCCCTCAGCCAGTGGACCTCTGCAGCTCTGACCATCATTTTCATTTCTCTGACCAGCACATTAATTTCTTTGATGAATAAAAATGGAGACAAATTAATTCTCCTTGGATCCATGTGGTCACCTTGACAAACAAGACCTTGAAAGCCCAGAGCTCAGGGAAAAGGAATTTCCAGGGAGCTGGAGGATTGAGACCACTGGCCCATGAAGAGACAATCTTCATCCATCTTAGCCCCAGCCCAAGCACATTCCCACCTCTAATTCTGTGGAGCCTCCCATGTGGAATCTCCTCCCTCTTTCAGTTGTTCTATAATTTTCCATCCTATCTCAAGCCACTTCTCCTCAGGAAGCCTACCCTGAATGCCTCAGCCCACAGAACACACACTCTCTTTGGGGCCCCAAAGGACCATGGTCAGTACAATTTGGTAGGTGATCCTCGAGAATGTGCTCGAGCTTCAGGGACCAGGGGCAGAAGGTGCAGCTTTTCCCTGTAGCACTGCCAGTGCGTCAGTCCAGGAAAGACCTTTAGAAAGTAACTGGAGGGGCCAGCCTGTTAGCTCAATTGGTTTGAGTATGGTGCTGATAACACCAACGCCCTGGGATTGATCCCTGTACCAGCCAGCTGCCAAAAAAAAAAAGTGACTGGGAGATACGGCAACCCACGGCAGGGTCACCACCCTGAAGATGGTGGCCATTGATAGCAGCCCAGCTGCACACGACCCCACCTTCACATCCTCTTCCCCAGCCTACTTTCCTCTGACCCCCAATTCGAGACCACACCAAGGAACATGGTCCAAGATGCTGAAGCACCAGGTAGCAGGCCCTATGACAGTGACATCTTCCATAGACCATTTGCAGGGGGCCCCAAGGAGCTGCAAAGGAAGTTGTTTATCATAATTAGACTCTAGGTACCTCTGATTTCTCCTCGGCCCCAAGGAACTTGTTAAGCAACCACTGTGTGGTCTCTCTGCATAGTATGGCTTCATCATCTCGGCCCTGTGACCCACCAAGTACCCCAACCCTTCAGGGAGCCCAGGTTTGCTGAGGCTCAGCTGGGCCTTCCCACTCACCCCTTTTCCCAGGACTGGCCACACTGGGGACCAGACTGCCAGCCTGACCTTTCTTCCACCCCTAGAAAGGGCTATCACCAGGGCAGGAGGCCTAGGTTATCCAAGTGACTCACTGGGGAAGTCCCTTCCTTTGCTAGGGCTCAATTTTTCTTTCTGCACAGTGGGGAACACAAACCTTGCTCAGCCTCACTCACACCAGGGTCACCTGTACAAAGTGGTCTGAAGGACAGCAGGACTGTTTCCCTGCCCCAAACACCTCCATTTCTAGGAAAAGCATTGCCCTTGCCAGACGTCTGGGAGGGAGTGTGGAAGAAACTCCTAGCAGGTCAGTAAGGACAGGTTTGGTCAAAAGAGGGAATCCCTCACCATCAGAGAGATGGGGCAGCCCTCCTACACCCTGCCTTGCAAATAGCCTGCCTGACCTGGAGATGGTTCAAACAGCTGGGTGGCAGTTGTAGCTGGCAATTTCCTTGGCAATCTGATCTCACACTGGATAAGAAACTGAAATGGCAAGAAGGGAGGAGCCTCATCCAAAGTCACAGCAGAGTGGGATGGGAACCCAGGGCTGTCATGCGGGGTGTGGGGAGCCACTAGAATATGGACCATAAGACAAAGACCAGCTGCCATAGGGGGTAGGGGCATCTGCCTGGGCCTCCCACTCCTGCCCCCTTGTCCCTCCATTCTATCATCTGGTGGTGGGGTATCAGAGAGCCTGCAGGCAGGCCTGCCTTACTGGCTAGACTCTAACTGACTCCTAGGATCTCAGTTTCCCTACCTGCTTATGGAAGAACTGAACTTTCAGATCACCAGGGACCTCCTGACCCCCAGGCCATCCTCCAGCAGCAGTCATTTTCCCTGTGGAGGATTGCTGCACCACTCTCTTTCTCTTTCTCCAGTATTCCTGACAGGCCACTTAAGGCACTGACATTAATGGGTTACCTCCCTGCTACCCCTCCTGGTTCCACAGCCCCTCTTGGCTGGCCCTCAGAGAAGGCAGCTGGGCCTGGGGATGGGCAGGGAGTGCCTTGGGGAGGGTGCTTAGGCTGGGGAGCATGGGCGGGGGGGGGGCAGCAGGTGCAGGAATAATGGGGCCACCGGGGGAGGCCCAGGAAGCAGGTGCTGCCTGTGGAGGGGGTAAAGTTGTCATTGTATGGTGGGCTCAGAGAGGGAGGGGGATCCCTGTGGGCCCCTGGGCCATGCTGGCTCATGCTCAGAGGTCATCTAGATGCCTGGGCTCAGGCACACAGCCAGTCCCCTTCCCTGGGTCCCAGCAACTCCACCAGGTTGCCCTGACAACCAGTACTTTCATCCCTGCCCCTTCATCTGGTCACGGTTTGTGACCAGCCATAATTGGGGGGTGGGGGGAAGGGGATCTTGCCTCAGGACACATTCAGCAAGGGTGGAGTTGTGAACCCAAGGCAAAGGGGGGCCAGAAGGCAGGCTAAAGAAAACTGGAGATGCAAAAAGGCTGGGCTTTGCTAGCTGTTTACCCCCTGCAGCCTCCTCTCCTGGCTGCTGGCCACATCCTTATACCTGGGCCCCAGGCTCTCTTGTCCCATCTCTGGGCCTTATTTTCCCATCTGTGAATGGAGCTGTGGACAACCCTCTCCCCTGATGCACTGTGGCTCTGAGAGGCAAAAATAAGCTTCAGCCAAATCAGAATTTGTTAATTCCTTTATACAACTAGAGAAACTGAGGCACAGAGCAGAGCTGGACCCTGATCTAGACCTCACCCACAGTGAGCAAGTGGCAGAGCCAGACCTACTTGGCGCCCAGGGCCTCAAGGTATCAGGCCCGCAAACCAAACAGCAAATTGAGCCCCATGGTTGTTCCTCCCCCAACAACCCCCACAGGGAAGAGCCTAGCCACCAGGACCTGGTAGGGGTGTAAGGCAGCCTGGGGTGACCTACCCCTCTCCTAACCCAGGCCCCACCAGCTGTGTGACCATGTGACTTCTCTTTTCAGAGCCCCAATGTATAAAAAATAAGGGGGGTGTAGAAGCCGTCAACCCTCCCTCAGCTGGGATGAGGACCAAGTGAGGCCTACTTTGCACCATGCTGGTTCCTTGTCACCTGCCACAAACACCACACATCCTTCACCTTTCCAGCACCCCACTGGTCCACAGGATGATTTGGTGTTCCCTAAATGGCTCCCCAGCTCACTACTCTAGGCCTGTGCCCTGTGGTTTCCTCCATCTGGGGAACTCTGTCCCCTCAGACAAGAATCGGGAGGTCCTGTGTCACCAGGAGCTGGGGAGAATGATCACCGCTGTCTTAAATCTAAAGGATTCCCACTTGAGACAAGCTCTGATTTTCGGTGGGGAAATCCAGAGCTGAAGCATTGTGCTGCGGGCGGGGCCAGAGTTGCTGCTACAGACAAGGGCACAGAAGACAGTAGGATAGCTTTGGAGACAGGCAGCAGCGCCATTTGTCCTTCTTTTCTGGGATGGCAACCAGGGCTTCCTGCAAGCCCCCCGCCAAATGCTCACCACCCCACAGTCTTGTGGGAGGAATCTGGGCCCCCCACCCCCGACAATAATCAGGGCTCTGCAGGCCCCCGAGGCAGGACCCCCACCACCAGAGCCTCCTCACAGGCATGATGGGGTCTGCTGACATCACAGTCTTGTGGGAGGAATCTGGGCCCCCCACCCCCGACAATAATCAGGGCTCTGCAGGTCCCCGAGGCAGGACCCCCACCACCAGAGCCTCCTCACAGGCATGATGGGGTCTGCTGACATCCCCAGAGACCCCTTGGGCAGACACCTCAGTCAGGATGGGTCTGCACCACCCCTCCCTTTCTCAGCCACCACTGGTGACCCTGAGCGTGAGACTTGAGGAGTAGGGGGACCGGCGGGGCAGGCTGGAGTTGGAGCTGCTCCTATGGCTGGAGTGAATGCTGAGCAGAGAATTGATTCAACACCAGCAGGGCAGACCCTGCATCTCATCATGGCTCTGTCATACCAAGAAAATGTCACTTCCTCTTCCCCATGAACATCTTCCTCTGCAATTAGCTCTACATCTACACTGGATGTGAGAGGGGGTGGTTGCAGGGTCTGCCACCTGAGGCCAACAGGTGAGTGCTGGGGCCTGGGCTAAGGCTGCATCACTGAGCAGCCCACACCAGAAGGACAGTGTCTATCTCTGTAGTTGTTCATTGTTATTATGGGTTAGGAACCAGTTATTGAGAGATTAGCATGGGCCATGAGATTTATACATATCATGTCATTTAATCCTCACACTAGCTCTGCACGATGGTGGCTATTATTGTTTCCCCTTTTACAGGTGGGGACGCTAAAGATCAGAGAGGTTAAGCTGTCTTAGGAAAGGGGATCAGCAGACTCACCTGGTGAGTGGGGATAGGTAGGAGACAGGGCTAAGGCCACTGTTAGGTAGGGGATAGGGCAAGACAGATTTGGACTCAGAATAAAACATTTTTTATAATGGTCTAAGCTAAGGGTCTAGGCTGCCCAGGTGCTGAGAGCTCCTTGTCATGAGAGACATGCCAAAAGAAGCTGGATGGGTACCTGTTATTCAGGCATCAGAATGGAAGTAGAGTATCTGTCCAGAGCATATAAGACCCTAAGCTGTCAATCCTGGCCCCAACCCAGCCTTAAAGGCTGCAGAGAAGAGAGCACCTCTCAGGTAGGTGTTGAAGGACCCAGGGGGGAATACCCTGTCCAAAACTGTCCCCCTGTCGCTCTGTCTTCAGGAGTGGCTTCCACTTTCCAAGATGTATCTTTCTCAGTGAGAAACTTCAGGGGACTTGAGACAGCGCATAGGTGAGAACACAAGGCTGGGAGTACCCCAAATTTTGCATCCCAGGTATTTCACTTGTCTCATCCTAGTCCCAGCCCTGTGGGGACATCACATAGCCCAAACCCACTCCCAAAGCCTCTCCCTGGGGCACTGATAGCCTCCTCCTTCTCCTTATATCCAACCAGTACACCAAGCCCCATCAGTTCTCCTAAACATCCCTCAAATCCATCCCCTCCTCTCCAGATGCACTGCTGCGGCCCTGGCCGACTCCCCCTCAGCCACCCACCGTTCCTTTTCTACTCGGCAGCCCTGCTTAGACCCCTCCATGGCCCCTCATTCTCTCCACTTGGTACCGTCATGCTGCCCTCTGGCCAGAGTGAAGCCCTTTCAGTTCCTGGCACACACCCTGCCCCCTCGTCATCTGCATCAGATTCATTGCAGCTCAGACATCTTTCCTCCCAGGTCTGGGTTAAGTATCCCTGGGTGCCCAGAGCCATGGCGAAATTGTGTGGCCAGAGCCATTAATGTGCCTGCCTCCTTAGAGAGGCCAAAGGTGCCATGAGGCAGGGCCTAATGTGTCTTGCCCAGCCTCACATCCCCAGCCTGAGCCCTGCTGCCTGGCACAGAGATGCTCGGTGAGCAACAGCTGAGTGAATGAACGAATGGAAGTGTGACCAAGGCTGGGAGGACTGTCCTACACAGGCGGGTCCTCAGGGGCAGGAGACTGACTGGGCCAGCAGGTCATCTGTGGAAGCCCCAGATTTGTGCGGCCCCCACTCCTGCTCTGAATCACAAAGAGCAGCTTTAAGATCCATGCACCTGCCAGAAGGCACAGGAATTGGAGATTCATGCCAAATAGAGGGAGTGATTGAGGTGGATTCCTTGAGGTCTCACACGCTCTGAGTCAGATTCCTTTTCAGCAAAGCCCAATTTTAGTCTTTCCTGGGGACCCCCATATGGTGTGAGGGAATTGAGCCTGAATCTGGGGGACCAGCCCCAGTGGATCCACCCTACTCAGCCAGAGGGGAGGTTGCCTCTTTGTGGCTTTGTACAGCCCCCACCAACACCCCCGTCCCCCTGTGCAGAGCTAGCAAGTGTGAGAGTGCAGGAGGTCTCCCTGGGCCTGGGAGTCTTTGAACCTTCAGCCGCCGATGCCTCTTTGTGGCTTTGTACAGCCCCCACCAACACCCCCGTCCCCCTGTGCAGAGCCAGCAAGTGTGAGAGTGCAGGAGGTCTCCCTGGGCCTGGGAGTCTTTGAACCTTCAGCCGCCGCTCTCTGTGGGTGGTCCCCATACCCGTCCCAGCTCAGCAGCTCCTGAACTTCCTGGCAGACTTCCAGGCCTCCAAGGAAGCCGCTGCCCCTGCCACACCATTACTGTCACCAGCACTGCCGCTGCAAAAATGCAATTACAGCAAACAGCCTCTGCCTCACTTGAGCCTCACCATCCACACCTGGAACTAATTAACTTAATTAGGCATTAATGAGCTACACTGATCGGAAGGCCTATTTTTACTTAATTATCCCCTAATGTGCTTGGCATGGAGGAGCGCAGGATTTGGAGGATGGTTTTGGTGGTGGCAGTGGCAGCCACCTCTTCTCCCTGCTGAAGAGCCCCTCAGGAATGATGCCCATCTACCACAGGTGGGCCCCAAAGAGCTGAGAGTCCCTGCAGTGGGGGGGCAGGGGCCACGGGCCACACCTGCAGGAAGAGCAGCCCCACCCCCAAACTCAGCCTGATCATTCTGGCTGCCCTACCTGAGTTGAGGCTGAAGCCACACTTTTCTGAGAGAGTGTGACAGGCATGAGCAGCTGGATTTTGCATTCACAGACTTCTAACAGGGAGGAAAGAAACTGAGAGAGCTCCAACTCAGACTCAGAGTCGTCCTCCAACTCAGCTGGAGACTCAGTCCACCTAATGCCTCCAATGGGGGAGGCCAAGGCACAGAGAGGTGAGGGGCTTGCTTGAGGACACACATCAAACTGGTGGTGGTGGAGGTGAATGGCTCCCAGGCCCTCTGTAGGAGTCTTTTAATTCATGATGTAGTCCTGTCAGTGGGGTCTAGCCCATCCTGCACTGGGCCAGATTAGGGTAGGCAGAGGATCACCTGGAAAGCTGGCCTCCAGGGTTTCTGTGGCAGCACCTGCTACCCCAGTTGGGCCTTGGTAAGGGAAAGCCAATTTTGTCTAATTATTTCTCTAGCTTTGGGGCAGGACGAGATGGTCTTGGCTCACTAGGCAGATATGCGGAGGCATGGAGAGCAGGGTCCTTCCCTAACTGGCCCCTGCCTCAGCCCTGCTGAGGGCCTCCAGATCATTGGCTTATTTGAATCTCTGGGTCCTGGGGCTGGAGGGGGACCTTGGCCCTTGATAGGAGCAACACATCTTTCTGCTAAAGATGGATCAAATCCCTCTCTCTTCAAAGCAGCCTTCTCTCTGGAACTCCAGACTTAAATCTGACAACTTTTTCCTTGGCACCTCTAGCCCTATCCAGCCCCAGGCGTCTCAGTCCTAACGCGGATAATTCAGAAGCTTCTATTTCCCTCTCACCAGCCTGCTTTTCCCAGAATTTCCCTTTTGAAAATGGCCACACGAATCACTCATGTGCTTAAGCCAGGAACTAAAGAGCTGCCCTGACAACCGTCCCTCACACCCCATGGCCAACCTCACAGGATTCCCACTGGTCCTGCCTCCAAGTAACATCCCCAAGTGCCAACTTCCCACCACCTCCCAGCAAGCACCTAGTCCTGTACATCATCATCTCCCATTTCAAAACCTCTGCCTTGGTCTTCAGCCTCCACCATCCAGTCTCTGTGCAGCTGTCACAGTGATTAAAAAAAAATCACTCCCCAGTTAACCCAAGGACTTTCTATCGTACTTGGAATAAAGTCCATAGGCCTTTGCCCAAAATACAAAGCCCTCCCCGGGCTCTAGAATATAACCCTGTTAGAATCTTCTGCATAGCACCTGTTAGCATCTGACAATGTTCTTGTTTTCCTGACTCTCCCCTCCCCCCACCTACAGTATAGGCTCCGTGAGGACAGGGACTTCATCTATCTTGGTCCTTACTGAATCCCCAGCCTAGAGTGCCATATGTCTGGCACACAGTAGGCACCTTTTGCCCACAAACTGCCATAGTCCCCAGCCCCTTCCTTGAGCTCCTCAGAGCAAACACCTCACACCTGAGCATGGTATCTTCAGAACCTACATTCTGGCCTCCCAGCCTCTGCTCACACTGGTCCAACCTCCTGAAGTGCCCCTTTTCCTACCCTCTGTGTACTGAAACCCTTGCCTACCCTCAGGCTCTGCAGGTGCTGCTTCTCCTGACCAGTGAGGAAAGGGGTCGGGACCTCTACCTATTTGAACTTGTGAGCTTGGCACTTGGCCTTGGCTCTTCCTGGAACCTATCTCTGCCTGCCCTTTGGAGGAAACTCCTTGGCCTACGTCTATCTGAACCTTGAGGCCATGAGCCCCTAGAGGCAGTGACCCTCACTTCTGTCTGCCCATTGCTGCCCATCCCTGTCCCAAGGTTGCTGGCCTGTAGTCAGCAATTAATAAACATTTGCATAGGTAGGTTTATAGGGTCCCCTAGCTCTGGGCCCTATCTCAGGGCTTGAGTATGGACCCACCCCAAGGTTGCTGGCCTGTAGTCGGCAATTAATAAACATTTGCAGAAGGAAGGAAGTAGGATAGGTAGGTTTATAGGGTCCCCTAGCTCTGGGCCCTATCTCAGGGCTTGAGTATGGACCCAGGACAAGTAGCCCAAGTGAGGAAAGCCTGCTTCTATCCAGCCACAGGTGTCCCAGTCCAACACAGACAACCCAGGACTCTTTCACCAACCAGCATTTCCACCTGTAAACATGGCAACATTGTCTGTTCCTTGGCCTCAGCCTCCCCTCCTGTGCTGGTCCTCACTTTCTTGGCTTGAAAGGGCCTCTTTCCTGAGGCAGAAAAGCCCAGGGGATCTAGGCCAGAATCGGCTGGATGCTCAGGGCCTTCTGACCCTCTCTGGCCACAGCCCTCCACCTTTCCTGAGAGGGGATCATGGGTTCCTCTATTCTCCCAGCAGCCCTGGCCTCTTCCAGTGGATTGTCACCATTTTATCTCACAGATTATGTCCCAGTCTTAATAGAAAAAGGACAGAGGGAAAGGGGTTTCAATTTTGTTGTGACTATTGCCAGCAACCATGGCTGTCTACCAGCCTCCTGCATGCCCACTCCACCTGTGCCCTGCCTGAGGGCAAGGGCCCCTAGGGAGACAGTTCTGAGGGACAATTCTCTCTGCCCGAGGCTGGGCCCCCTGCCCTTCTGAACTGGAGAATCCCTGCCTCCCATCTGGGAGGTCTGGGCTCTGGGGACCATTCCAGGCCTCCCCACTTAGTGGCACCCCATATTACTGGCAGTACCTTTAGCTGGCTGGAACCTATTCTCAACCGAGCCCGTCCCTGGATCTAGAGCCATGTGGGCAGGGCGGACTTGCAGACACTCAGTGTGAGGACAGTCACTGACCTAGAGGGATCAAGGCTGGGGTTTGGGACTTGGCACTGACCTTTACTGGGTATTGCTGCCTCAGTTTACCCACCTAAGAGGTGGAGACATTGGTACCATCTAGCAGGATGGAGGAGCAGTCCATGAGAGGGAGGCATTAAGTGCC